>NC_133541.1:53251911-53351911 GCF_048773025.1 Camelus bactrianus | reverse complement strand
AATTTTTCTAACTTCAAAGCAAGATTTGGGGTCTGTCCCTTAAGAGTTGGACCTCTAGTACTTGGTGACATTTGGGGGGTCATTTCTTGTATGCCAGCCATGAGTTACACCCTGAGGTTGTAATAAGGGTTTGCAGCATTATTTAACAAAGTGAAACATGGGTCTGGAATGTTCAGAATGTATTATTGAAAAAGTTCTATTGCCAGAATGCCCTTGAGAAGTGCATTTTACGTATTTAATATTTTTGTTTCCTTGTGTGATCTTTGTGGCATTTAAAGCAAATCATAAGCAAAGAAATATTCAGATGGAAACCATTTAGTCCTGTGCATAGCCATTTTCATATGAGAAAAACATTTTTGAGTTTGTTTTTTAGACATCTATTCCCCCTACTGGTGATGTTTATTCTTTTTTGGCTACCAAAAAATAATAATAAAAAATCATGTTGAGATAATAGGAAGAGAAGGAGCCTGACTGAATTATTTGAATATCTCAGTGATGTGATTACTTTTGTGACAATATCTTAAATTGCAGACTTTCAGACCTCCCTCTGATAAGAAAATGGGATTACTTTGAAAAAGTTGTCCTTTCCCCTTGAACTCTGGAGTGTATATATATTCACCCCAGAGCCTGCAGTTTGGAATTTCCGTACTGATCATGGGCTGTGGCCCTGTTTGTTTACCTGGCTGGTGGAGGTTGGAGGCTAAAGAAACCTCAGACTTTTCTGTTGTTGGAAACTCCCTGTGCAGATCTGACCTTCTCACTAGGCACCCAGATAGGGTTTATTGTAAAGGGCCTGTTGTCAGGTGCTTTTATGTGTCAGGTTCCTTCACTCTCTGCTTAGACATCGCTTGCACCTAAGAGACCTCCTAGTACCCTCTGTGACATTGCTGGGTCTTTGCCTGTGTGCTCCCACAGGCCTGTCTGCAGCACACACTGCACTGTGGTGGCCCAATTCCTCAGCCATCTCCCCAGCACAGTTGTATACTTCATGAAGATTAAGCTGTGTTGGCTTGGCCCACGCTGGGTGGTCTGCACAGCACAGCCACCCCCAGGGTAACTGCCTTCCCTCCAGAGCGGCAGTCAGGTGTCTGGTATCCAGAAGTTCTAGAGGGCAAGTGGATGGAGGGCAGGGCCACCTCATTTCTGGTGGGAGTCCAGAGGATTCCAGTGCTGCCCACATGAACGGTGCCCCGGGGTGTGCGGTGCATAGCCTGCCTGGCCATACAAAGTGGCCCTGGGTGAGCTCCCAAGTTGGCTCCTGCAAGGCTGAGTCCAGCCCATCTTCCCTCCCACCCACCCCCTTCCCACCCGCCACCACCCCCAACCCCGTCCGTCCCCTGCTATGGGAACTGAGGGAAATGGGGAGGGAAAGCACCTCTCAGGACTGAGGCTGGGTGACTGAGGACAGACGAGGAGCTGTTAGCGCTCTCTTCTGCCTTCCTCAGAGTCCCCAGACCTTCTCATTAGTCTTCTCAATATCAATACTCATTTCCCATCCCTGAGCTCTCAGGAGTATCGAGAATTCTTTATACAATTCAAGTCAAAGTTGCATCATTATTACCATTTTAAAATAAAACTAAAGCATCACCTGCAGTCAAGTTTGTTGTAGAAGGGGAAAAACTAGCTGGAACCTTCTTCTCCCAACCCTCACAATGACCTGTGCCCCCCCCCCCGCCCACCACCCACCCTCCCCTACCCCAGGGAAATGAGGAAAAGGGAACAAAATGGAAAAGGAGAGAGACTAGAAAGGTGCTGGGAGCAGCCCGGCGCCATTTCTGTGGCTGCCACTTGTCCCTTTCTCTTCAAGGGTGTAGAGAAAGGGCAGGCTAATAAGTGGCAGACAGTAGAGGGAAAGGAAAGGAAAACCTAGAAATGTCCGTGTATGCTTGGAAGGAAGAGCTGAGACTGTCCACCCCCGGCCCTAGTTACAAGGTATCTACACATTCCTTCAGGAGGAAGAGAGCTGGGTTATCCTCCTTTCCTTAGATGGAGGGTGTTTAAGTAGGACTAGCTCCTAAAACTGACACAGGCCTGACCAGCTCTTTAGGGGAAACATCCCAACCCGAGGCATTTGCCCTCCTAGTGTTCCAAAGGTCCAGGAGAGCCCCGTCAGGGGCCCATGTAACTGCAGCCTCCTGCCCTATAGAGGGCTTCCCGGAGCAGCAGCCTCCTCCAGGCCATAAGAGCCCCATCTTACCAGTGGCCTCCGCCTTTCCAACAGCAAATAAGTGCCCTTCCGCTTTTGACCCAGGACTGCATCTCGTGCCATGTCTGAGCCTCTGTCTCCTGGCCCGGACGGAGGAATAGTAGTGAGTCATCCTTCACAAGGTTGCTGCCAGGACACCTTAGGTGCCACAGCTACCACAGGGAGTGAACAGGGTAGCTGATGCCAAGCAGGAAGTCCCACTTCTTTGCCCTTTAGGCCCCACTCCCTTGCGTGAACAGTGTAAGCCGCTCCATCACAGGAGGTCTGCCGAGTCCTCATTCCCACCTCTGGGGAGCACAGTTCACAACCTGAAGGGGTTGGAGAGGCCCAAGGTCCATGAGTGGGTCTCATGGGCTGGGGGTGGGAGGAATCACGGGAAGAGCATTAGCTCCACGGGACTGGGGTTGTCGTCTTGGCTCTGCTCCTTACTCGCTATGTGTCTTTGGAAAATCCCTTATGCTTCTGCAAGCTTCAGCTTCTTGTCCTCAGAATGAGGCATTTGATGAGATGGTGCCTAAAGTTTTCACTGCTCACAAACATTCTAGAATCCTAAGAAAGCAGAAGACATGGAGTATTCCCCTGTCCTCTCAAGCTCCAGCAATCCATGGAAAACTGTCCACAGTGACAGAGCGCTCTCTTGTAACAAGATTTCTAAAATAATGGACTCCTTTAACAAGACTAATGTAATGAGCAAAGTGTTCATGAATCTGAAATAATGCATTAAATTTCATATGGCCTTTTAAAATTAAGGGAGAGGGGGAGTTGAACAAAATGTACGGTGGACATTATGAACTTAAAAGGCTTGAGAAATTACTCATTAAGCTTAGTAAATATTTGCCAAACCCCTGCTCCATACCAGGCACAGTACTAGGCACTAGGGACACCAGGATGAGTAAGACAGTCCCTGCCCTTTGAAGAAATCAAGGTGTAGTGTAGGCAGACCAACATGGAAAAGGTCATTTCAGAATGCTTTACTAAGAACGGTGGCAGAGTGTGTCCAGGATGTCACAGGGTCTGGGGAGAGTCCTGAAAAGGTCTCTTACAACTTTGAAAGAAATACTTCAGGCCTTTTTGCTAAACCCAAAATTCTACAAGGCTTTCCAGTTTAAGCATAGTCATTACATCTACTGCTAAGGTTGGAATTTATTGGCTTTTTTTTTTTTCCAGAAGAGAGAATAATGTCAGCCAGCTACCCAGGAGGACTTTTGAGAGCAGGAGAGGAGGCTCAGACTCTCTTAACTAATTCCTTTCCATGTATTCTATATATTGGTATAGGTTTGGGTTAGATTAGGATCTTCAGGCCCTTATTTTATATGTTCTGAAATAAATTCTACTGACAGAAAGGCTGACTTAAGATCATTGATTAGGATCATTTATAGTTCTCTGTGGACTATGGACAGTCAATGATATGTATTTAAAAGTTGCACTATTGCAAAACAGGTGTTTTATCCAGGTACTTGTACAGTGTTTTTTTGTACTGCTGGTCCTGTACCAGAAACATCTTCTTTTATTGTTACTTGCTTTTAAAACTTTATTTTGGCCCCTTAAAGAAAATCTGCACATGGCACAGTTTGCCTCAAATCCATTCCAAGTTACATATTTGTTTTCCAATTTCAAAAATTACAATTTACCTCCCCCCCTCAAAAAGAAAATGGCTCTGCTCCCTAGACTATCCCTGTCACCAAGGTGTTCAGTAACATCCTCAAAGCAGGTAAGAAGGAAGGGAAATAGAGAAACCCCAAAGCAACTCGAGTCAGGTTTAGAGAGCCTGAGATCGTCACTGAACTACATTCAGTGTCTTAAGTCTGCTCTCGTGGTGCTGCTCCCCATAAGGTGCCTTAAATTTATGGCGTTTCTAGGTGAAATTCAACTTCCTTTTTAGAATCAAAACAAAAACTTTAAGAAAATGCCAAACTTTAAGAAAATGCCACTGTAGAGCTACTACATATAGTTATTCAACAGATAGCAGTATTTTCTTTTCCATGTGTTGAAGACAGGAAATGTGTAAATTGGGGTTGTCAAAAGAGAGAAGACCTTGTCTTTTCCAAAGGAGAATCTATGACAGAGCACTGGAGGATGACCTGCGAGCTCTGAGAGAAACTGTTCTCTCAGTCTTCAGGACAAGTTGAAACAAACAAAACACAATTTCTCTCTGAACAGAACTATGATAGGCCTAATAAGTCTGGAGTTTGCGGGGGGGGGGGGGGGTGAGGGTTGCCTCTTATTGTATCCTGTGGACATGAAGAAAAACATTGGGTGTGATGCCAGGACCAGTAAGTGGATTCATAACCAGTTAAATGACTACCCTGAAAGGGTTCTGATTTAGATTCATACCATCTGGGAAGGAGTTTGTAGTATAAAGCCGTAGGGAGGTATTTTGCATCTTTTTGGAACAAGACAGGGAGGAAAGAGTGTAAGAGAGAAAGAGAATAAGGAAGGAGAGTGAGCGCTAGTTAGCTACAGGGCTCTGACCATAACCCAATCCTGTTTAGCATTTATATCAACTTGGAAGATGGGGTAGAGAGAGCATGAGCAACAAAATTGCAGGTGATGCCAATCAGGATGAGAACTGGGAAGCAACAAGTCCTTGCCAAGAATAGGATAATGGGCTACACATAACAAGATGAAACGTAACTGGGATGAATTCAAGTTTCTACCTAGGGGTCCAAAAAAATCAATGGCACAAGTTAACATGAGAAAGGCACTTAGTGCTTAGCAAATAGATAAAAATCCTGAAAGACAAAGGGTTTGAATTGACTGTAAACTCATTGGCAAAGGGGACAAATAATCTAATGGGATCTTAGACTAGAATGAGGGAGCTGATGTTTCTCCTTTACTCTGAACTACTCAGACCACATCTGGAAAATTCTATCCAGTTCTGGGCTTCATGTTTTAAGAAGGATGTAGACAAACTGAAATGTGCTCACTAGGATAGTGAAAACCTAATGTCTTCCTGGAAAAAAGACAGGAAGGCCACAGTGCTTAACTTCACATGCTTGAAAGGGAATTAGATTTGGGAGAGAGACAAATCTGGGACTGATACAAGGAAGACCTTTCTAACGAAACTGTTGAAAGTTAAAGTGGGCCACCTTGAAAGCAAGTGATATTCCCATTCACTGAAAGTGTTTTAACATGGGCTGAGGGCTGCCACAGTAGAATAAGGAGAGGGACCCGCTCTCTCTCTCTCTTTGTGTGTGTGTGTGTGTGTGTACAGGCTTTCTTTTATACATTCCTGGAGCAAGTACCATGTGGCAGGCACTGGGGCTACCAAGACAGTACCTTCCACAAACGAGACAGATCAGAATCACAGCCCAACAAGACTTGTGCAGTCTTAGTTATGTGAAAAATAAGTGCAATAAAAGAGAGAAGGGGAATTACTAACTCTGCTGCTCAGCAAAAATGAATTCTGAGCCAAGCAAAGCAGAGGAAAAAGGGGTGCCATGAGGTCCAGCTGGGGAAGTTGCTGGTGTGTGGGGACGGTGAACAGGCTGGTGGGAGTAAGACGGCAGAGGTAGGCTGCCCTTGGGTGTTAGGATAAGAAGCTTGCTCTCTGTCCAGGAGGAGGCCAGGAGGGAACTGGCAGAGATTACTTAAAATAGACATTTCAGACAATGATTCTCTTGACAGAGAAGATGGACTGGACTCAAGGGAAACTGGTGACAGGAGGCTGGTTAATCATTTCCATCTCTGAAAGCCTTGAGTTCACGAATTGATATTAGATGTGAACATTTTTGGATGAGAAATGCTGTTAAGGGGCTAGTAACAAGAGGGCAGCTCTATGTTGATACAGAAAGGAGTTGTTTGTCTCCACCCATGAAAAATGAGCAGAAGCAGTCTGGGTGGATCTGGTTGTGTGATCCCAGGTCACGGAAACCTGGTCCAGGACAGGGTCAGGACTGACCGAGGATATTGTCCAAGAAGAGGAACGATGCAGAGCTGCTAAACACCGTACATCAGAATTGGACAAAAAAGTCTGCCTGAACTGAATGTAAATTCAAAAGGAGAATTAAAGAGAAATTGAGAGAAGGTTTTCCAGCCTGTGAAAGTCTCAGAGACATTTACAGTGAAGAAAAGGAAAAGTTGCCCCTATGTGGGAGCTGGCCTGGCTCTCACAGCTAGGTCTTGGTATTCTCCTGTTGATCATAAACAGTTTCATAGAGTAGCAGCACCAGACAAGGCCACTCTAGCGACCACGATGGATCTAAACAAAACAAGGCCTCCTCATAATCGTATCTGAACAAAAACAAAAACAAGGACATTGTCCAAACCACAAAAATGATGAAACATTTCCCTATGTGACTAATAGGAGTGACTGCTGCTTCAGTTACAGCTATAGCCTTGCTTCACTCTTCTCATCTTCTGGAGAAGATGATTTAAGATACCCAATGCTTTACTCCACTTCCTGATAGCATCCAATGCATATCCACACCCCATTTCTTGAACCCTTCCCCAGATCCTATAACAAGTCCTTTCTAAGCCCTCCTACTGAGATGCCTCATGGTTCACGATGGTGTGTGTTCTCTTTCAGTGCAATATGTCAACAAACCCGTTTGTTCCTGGTGGTCTTGATTGGAGGACATTGACACACCACTACATTATATTTTATCCCTAGCTCTTTTCCTCTGGGTTTCATAGCATTCCAGAAGTTTTCCAGTAGAATATTATATACCACTGGGAGTCGTCGGCTAGTCCATATACTGCTTTAAGCACAAGACCTGGGCTGTCCATTTTGTTCACCTGATGTATTCTAAGAACCAGCTCAAATAGCAGCTTCTGTGCAGACCTGGTATCTCTCCCTTGAAATGATCCATCCTCAAGACCCTACTGCACGGGGTACTGACCTCTGTTAGCAAATATTCAGTAAATAATTTTATTGTAAATATCTTAAAGCACTCCCCATAGACTAGAAATTCATTGAGAGCAAGGCCTCAGTCTTACTCATCTTTGTGTCCTCAGTGGCTAATGTAGTAGCATATGAAAAGTGTTCAATGAAAGGTCATTAAATGAATAGATGATTGAATGAATGAATGAAATGATAGACTTGGAAGCAACCTAAATAATGATTTGGCCCACAGTTCTCAAATTCAGATACCTAGTGGGACTCAGCAGGTGATAGATAAGGAGGGGCCTCTGGTTACCTGGACAGTACCTGCCCCATCAGTCCCAATGAGCTGTTGCCAGGAAGGAGAGTGGGTTCACTGTTGCCAGGATCTTCTGGTTTTTAAAGAAAAGACATGTATTTCAATTTTTAAATGTTTTAAAACATTGTGTGGGCCTAATACATCTGTGGACCAGATTTAGTTTCTTGGCTGCTAATTTATGACTTCTGATCTTGGCCAACCCTTAGTTTTATATATAAGGACACTGTGGTCCAGAAAGATTAAGGCCATGCCTGACTGAGGTCATCCAGTCATCAGTGGCAGAACAGACTCAAACTCAGATCTTAAGAAGAATCACAATAAAAAGAAAATCAAAAGAATCACATTCCAAATTAGTATCTACTGATCATGTTTTGGGAGTGGGACATTCAGACCTTACACTCCCATTCAAGTCAAAGTGCAGGTGTTACAGGTGAGAAAAACATTAGTAAAAATCTTAGAGATGGCATCTAGACTTTGCTGATGGTTCCATATGCCAGGAAATATTCTTAAACAAGTCCTAGTTAGTATTTACTTCCCTTTCCCAATGCTGTGACTATGTTTGCTTCTCACTAACTATCTTAATTGTATGTATTTTAAATATGAATTTTATTTCCATCAATACAGTACATGTAAGTATATAAAATGTTAAATTGTACTACAAGACTTACAACGACAACTAGCAGTCCCCAGCCCCATATGTCACCTCCTCGATCCTGCTCCCCAAAGGCAACTCCTTCCAACTCTTTTAACTGATGATATGCTTTGCTGAAAAGTCTTTTTAAATTCACTGTTCTCCAGTTTCAGTCAGGAAACCTATGCCCTTCTGCTCTAGGAAACTTTCTGTATCATTTATTTAATCATTCTCTTCTTTTCATTTTCTGTTTTCTGCTTCTAGAATTCCTGTTCGTTGGTTGTTCCAATTATCTTTTCTTTCTTGTCTTCCATCTCTTTTAAAAATCTATTGGCTTTGAGATTCCCTCAATTTTATCTTACAGCCATTCTATTTTATCTTTTACTTCTGCTTTTATATTTTTTAATTCCCAGCATTTTTCTCATTCTCTGAACATTTTCTCTTTACTGTAGACCCAGTTCTGGTTTTGTGACTTCAACATCATTTCATATCTTCCAGTAATTATAGTTTGTTTGTTTGCCTTAAGTTGCTTATGCTCTGGTGTGTTTTCTCCAAATTCCTTTTTATTCAGTGTGTTTGTCTCAATCTCTGCTTGTTCCATTAGCAGATTTCTCAAATGTCTAATAGGCTTTGGTTGTCTAATTATATTTAAAAGTGAGGCACTAAAATAAATAAATAAATAAGCAAAGCACTAAAATTCCAATGGTAAGTGCTGTGTGTAAGGGGGTGCTTTTTGACTGGTGGGCTTGCCTGCACGACAATCAGATGAGGGCCCAGCTATTGTTTTTAGGAGCTCTCCAGTGTCAATGTTTGGAGACAATTTTATGAGAGAGAAATCCTCTTCTGCATGTAGCTTCTACATTCTAGCTTCCAAGATTTTGTATGCTTTTCTCCTCTGCCGTCACCTCCTGTCTGGCTCTTGGCTTTTTTGGTTGGTGCCTTCTTTATTCCTTTTCCATCATTTGAAAGGGTCTTCAGTGAAGAGCATTGCATATATTTGATACACCATGTGCAATTGGAAGTCTCCCTAGAAAATTTAGATTTGATTATTCATGCCTTTAGTCTGAGACCCATCTTGGCTAGGCAGGAACATGGACAATGATCAACCTGGCTCATTCCCTATTCTTAACAAGCAGTCTTACTGATGTGTCTACAAACACAAAAATGTCCTTTGGCTCCTCATGTTTAGCATCACTAGTATAGAGATCTACCAGATCTACCTGTGTTGGGACTACTCCATTCTTGAACAAGTGATATTCTAATACTTATTATATTTCCCAATTTTATGAAAAGGCTCATGTCAACAGTTTGAATATTTTAAATCTGGTCTACTGGCCTTTTCAGTTCTGTGCCTTTTCATAGCTGAGTTGCACCTTACTAATCTGTGCAGTTGTAGTTACATGAATGTAATGCTATTTTGCATTGAATTATAAGGTGGCCTCATAACATTTATGAAGTCAGTGTCACTTAATGTCAATAGTGACAGGTGTATGGTACATGCCACCAGATTTGGCCCATGTTAAAGAAGTTCTGTTACTGACAATTGTGGCATGGTGGTAGAGATGTGGGGGCAATGAGAGTGACCAGGGTGATAGTAGCAATTCAGAGGGTTTTTTTTAATTAATTAAAGTCCCTTTATTTATTCATTATTCTTTAGCTCCTTGTTACATAATCTACAACATCCAGAATAAGCCATCATGAGTAAAGATATGTCCGCAATTCTAGGCATCCACTTGTGGCCCTATGCTTCTAAGGGTTCTTACAGAGTCAGAGGTTAGGAAGATCAGATCATCTGTCTATGTGGTATGACTGAGACAGGGCACAGCTATTTTTCATGGTGGTCTATCCACTCTACAGAAGGACCATGTTTGACTCAGGTGACTGAAATTAGCAATTATACATTCACGACCATGCCTGTCTATCAATTAATTGGTATCTCTGTTCCAAGGTATGGTATTGGAGGTTCTAAGGAACACAGAAGGAAAGACAGTCCTTGATTCTCCAGGATCTTAACCAACAGTACTAAGCAGTATAGGGTGAGCTTCCAGTGGACGCGGTGGGTTTAAAAGAGGGACAATTTAGAATGGGTAGCAAAAGCTGCACTGGGACTTTTTTTTTTTTTTTTTTTTTTTTGCATTTTGTCTGTATCTCAGTCATAGCATTTATTACACAGCATAGTTATTTGCCTACTACATGGTGGTCTTTTCCATTAGGGTATGGTCTATTCATCT
Organism: Camelus bactrianus; assembly: GCF_048773025.1. Taxonomy (NCBI): domain Eukaryota; kingdom Metazoa; phylum Chordata; class Mammalia; order Artiodactyla; family Camelidae; genus Camelus; species Camelus bactrianus. Next base: position 53,341,702 of record NC_133541.1, on the reverse strand, counting down.
TTGTCTCCTCAGCAATTTTCACAGTGCTTGGCACCTTCAATAAATGTTTAATGAATGAAGAAATGAATTTAGAGAGAAGTAGGGATTAGATCCCTACTAATCCCTACTCCTCTATGATCTAGAAAATAGGAAAGTAAAGTAGGAGAGTTTTCCTGGTAAAGGAAAGTGAGGTTGGAATATACAGTGGGTGTTCTGAAACAGATCTCGCCGGACAGGTTCAGTGGGTGAGGAGGGGGAGGTAAGTTTGGACATGGAGGCTAGAACCAGATTGTGGAAAGACTTGAAAACCGGTTTACAGAGTTTGAACTTTATCTTCTAAGGTGAGCTGTTGGCATATTTAGTGTAGGGGAGGGATTTAACAAAAGTAGGGCGTTAGGAAGATTAACTTGTCAGCTACAATTGAAGTGGTTGGAGAAGAGACTAAAGCCAAAGAGGATAGTTAGGAGGCTACTGCAATGGTCCACATGAGAAATGCTGATGTTCTGGATGGAATGGTTGGTGGTAGGAAAGTAGAGGAAGAAACAGATGCAATGAAGGAAAACATATAAGAATAATGTATTAAAATAAAAATTCTAGAAAACATTCTATGGATATATTAGGTTAGGAGTTTTTGTTATCTCACCATTCCCAGCAGCTTTTATAGTATGAATACTTGTTCTGAGCATACATTTGACTGTAAATTAGAGAGAGGTTTAGGGGAGCTGGTAAATGAATGATTTGACCCGGTGTGTTCAGGGAAAGGGACCAAGAGCCAGGTTCCCATGGTGGGACTGCTGTCACTTTGCTCCCTTCAGTCTCTCCTCCTCTGCCTGAGAGCGAGCCTACAGACTGCAGAGAACTTGACTTCCTCAGGGGAACCAAGGGCTACACTTGATCATGAGGTGGGGCCTGGACATGGGAAGATGGTCATTTCCTGCAGTCTCACAAGCCATCAGAATCCTCTTCTCTACAGATTTAATTAGACCCAATGCTTGGAAAATGATTTTACTTAGTCCTGAATTATGTAGACTGATGGCAACGAGTTATTTCCTGGGTAGAGTTGGGGGATGGGAAGGAAACTGATCTGAAGGAAACTGAGCAGTCATCTTTTTTTTCAATCCCAATTTTCATAAACATTTATACTGTGTAGGTTCAGGTCATGTGAACAACAGAATGACTAAGATTCTTTACCATAACTGTTCTGAGGAAGCTTTTGAAGTGGGGATACTATCATCTTCATAATAAGTACGACAAAACACTTCTGTAGACATACCCACACAGAGGGAAAGATTTAGTAAGTAATATGTAACACTGAAATCTTAATACTTCTACAGAGATCTTTGATCAATTTTCTCTTTTAAAATAAACCCACAAAGTACAAAAATTAATACTGTGGCTTGGACCTAAGCTTGAAGTAGATTATGCATCTTCAGTTTGATATTGTTTTGTGTTCCTTATTCACCTCAGTGATCAGAGGTGGCCTTAAATTTCAGCACTGAAGTGGTGCTTCATGACCTCTTGAACAGGTTAAATAAATTGTATCTATAATCCCTAAATTTAACATGATGTGTTGTTAAATGAGGAAGAGAATGAACCATTATCCTTTGTATTTGAAGATGACTCCACTCATGGTGATCGCTGATCATGTGTGCAAGCTACCAGGAGACGTGAATGACCTGCTCCTTTCTACACTGTAATCAAAAGCTGTCTGGGCTCATTTTCAACCCCGCTCGCAGGATCCTTCTTTACATCTTAGCTTAATAACAGTGTCACAACAATACTATTACTGCTACTGATGATGGTGGTGGTGGTGGTAGTGATAATGGTGATGCCATCAATAATAATACAATAGTAGGAGACTTAATAACCAATGTAATCAATTTAATCAATAGTCTTGTTGATCTTTTATCAAAACCCTGAGAGATGGGAAGGGATCTCATTCCCCTATTTTCTGATCAGTGGACACCAATGTCATCTATTTCCAAGAATATTTAAAATTGAAAAATGCACATTTAATTTCTCTTAAATATTAGTAGAATAATATCTTTGAATTGTTTAAATTCAGTCTTAAGTAGCTAACTGGTTTGTTTCTATCCCCAAATGATACCTTTCTTTTCTTTGGTCTTTCATGAAAATCCAAACCAAAGACACGGCTTCCATTTTCTTATTCGTTTTTTTAATATGGATTTTTAATGGCAATTTTATTCCAAACCCTGCACAAACATAAATACTGCATTAAAGGAAGATGAATTTATTTTGACCTTTACTGAAAATGCACTGTGAAACAAAGCACTTAAGCATTTATAGCCTGTTAGACACTCACATTACCCACTTCTATGTAGATAAGAAAGTCCTTCCCAGCCAAAGTAATGTTCGCAAGTAGAGCAGTTTTACAGAGCACTTAACTGCAAAGCCAGATATCATGTTCTTCACTATGAGTCTGTTTTGGTCGGTTTTATGCATCTAAGATGTATAGAAATTAAGGGAGTATCTAAAACATTACATTCAAGAAACATAGAGAATGACATTTTAAGGGTTTTGATGAAAATACAGGATACTTGCAACAAAATGCTTGGGGAAAACCATTATTTATTACAAAGGAGATGAGTGTACAGGGGTTTTGTTTTGTTTCTCTTTTAAAACTGTCTCATACCTCCCTCTTGCAAAGGAATTGGTGGCATTGTTTTAATTTCTGGTTTCAATTCTATTTATAATTACTAACATACCCTGTCCCCTCAACATAAAACACCCTCTATTTGCATAAACAGTAATGAGTATTTTTGTGCATTTTGTTTTTGATTTGATCTTTTTCCTTTAGTCATAAGCCTCTGACTGCAGAGCTATTTCCTCCTTCCAGATTCTTGTGTCAGAGAGTTGAGATGTTAAACCACAGCAACCATGAAACTTTAAAATCCCTGATGCATGATGAATGGGTGCTGGGCAAAGCAGCTTAAAATCTATGCTTTTGCTTCTCTTTAAACACTTTAAATTGACAGCGCCATAGATCAAACATTTTTACTGAGAGGAAAAGCTTTGGCAATTTAACTTAAACAAGTGCACAGTTACCATCATCTCAAGACCTCACCCCTCCACAATTACCCCTTCCACCTGGTGGATAGGGTACATTTCTCATTCAGAGCAAGTGTGTGTGTGTGTGTGTGTGTGTGTGTGTGTGTGTGTGCGCGCGCCCATGCAGCTGTACTATAGAGCAGCCGCTTGTAACCTGGCTGCTATAACACCATACGCAACTTCCCCCACCGACCCCCATCCCACCCATCGCACCCATTCCAGCCATCCCACACCCCGGGGTGAGCCGGGGGCTTCCACCCGCGGTCCGGGCCTGCTGCGGAGCATGCGCTGTGGTCGCGCCTCCGCCCACCGCCACCGTAGCCTGCCCCCAACTCGTCTCTCCTCTTCCTCCTCCTCCTCCTCTTCTCCCTCCCCACCCCCTCCTGGAGCAGCGGAGTTGGCGCGCTGCCCATTCAGGCGTTCAGCGTCAGCTCCTCAGGGATCAGCAGGCAAAGTCACAGTCTGCACAAACAGAGCTTTCAAATTCATAAAATTCATAGGATTTTTCACAAATGAATGAACACAATTTTCTACCAATTTCCTCATTATGCAAATATGCAAAATATCAAATTTAGGCCAATTAGGGTCCTCCACAGTCCCAAATTCACCCGTTTAAGCCATAATTGCAGAAACTATCAAATAATTACGGTCGCTAATTGGAAATATTTGTGACAGATACAACAAATTCTTGCACAAATTACATTTCATTCGAGGAACCACTGCGCGCCACTGAAATTTTATCGAAGTCTAATTTAACTTACATAATGAGTTGAATTGAGTACTTGTTATCAAATTTGAGCAATTCATAGCCCCGTAATGTGGAATGATCAAATAAATTAAAAGGGAATTTATTCAATATTTTGTTGTGATCCTTTTCTCGGAACCATTGCTATTTTGTAGGGAATTTCCTCCTCCCGCGGCCCGAGACCGGTGCCTGGTGTCACGCAAGCCCCGGCTGTGCCCGCCGCGCGGCGGCGGCGGCGGCAGCGCGAGGAGGCAGCGGGTGACCGACAGGGAGCCGGGAGCTGGAGCCTCCTTGCTGCGGGCAGCCAGGCGAAAGCCGACCCGCGTTCAGCTCCGCAAGCGCGGAGCCGTCGGAGGCCGGTTCGCCGGCTGCTTTGTTTTATTTAATTGGGTGGAGGGTCAGTGAATACTTCCGGGTGAAGTGAGGGGAGTTCTAGAAATCATCCGATTTCAGGGAATGTAAACACGTGGGGGCACACACTCCTGCCACTTGCGCATCCTACACACATGGCACACGCACATCGCACCGGGACACATACTATACCCAGCACACACGCGCCCATCTACACCATACACGCACACGCTACATGCACTTGGTCGTACGGGCACACGCCACGTATAGGCTCACACATTCTCTCTTACACACACAGCACACTGACACACTCCTACATACTCGCACGCGCACACACGGGGCCGCCCGCACGCCGCGCAGGCTTGAGCCAGACGCGCACAGCCCGGGTGGCTGTAAAGCCTAGCCCTGCTGGGGGAGAGCAGAAGCGCGCTCCCTCGAAGGGCCTCTTGCGAGCCAGCCTGCAAAGGGTTAACTGATGGTTGGGGTCCCGCGACGGTGGTGTGTGTACAGTGTCTCACCGGCGGGCAGACAGACAGACACACCGGGAAGAGGAACCCACACTGTCCCTCACTGGCCTTTGCGTGTGTCCTCTGTAGGGGTAAAACAGGGGTAATTCAATGTCACTTTAACTGAGTCTCCCTGACACACGAATCCACGCAGCCCTTCTGCGCGCGTGCCCCGCGCGTGGGCACAGACACACGCATCGCCGGAATTACCCTCTCCCGAAGGTCAGCTTGCGGACAGGGCATTCGTTTTCCCTTTGCACAGTCCCGCACACACATACACTAGCACATTTTTTTCCAACTGCCTTGTGGCCTCGTTGGCGGATTATAAATGTCTCCTTCTCCCTGTGATTTGTTTAATCCGTGGAAATGGTGCTGGTCCTATGTAAACAAGCCAAGTGCGGAATGAAGGCAGTCACCCATGCGTGGCCAGCCTGCCTATTTGTCAGAAAACCTTCATAAATACTGAGCCGGGGCTGGGCAAGGATGTGATGTCTCCATTTTTGCCAGGAAAGGGCACGAGGAAGACAAAGCGAGGCAAGGCAGCGTGTAACCTTTAAGGGACAGATAGTCTGGGAGCCCCGAGGCCGGGGAAGCTCCCGGGCTAATTCAGCGCTGGAGGATGACTGATGCGAGGCCGGCCACCGGCCTGGCGTCTGCTGCATGGGAGGAGATAGGGCCTGGGCATTTTTATACCTCGGAGCACGCAGATATGCGCCGCATCTTCCCAGGCTGCTCCCGCGAGGCGGAGGCCTTACTGCTGGGCTGGAGTTGCCCCTTGAAGAGGGAATCCCAGGAACCGGCCTATCTCCAGGCATAACCACCTCTCCTTGTAAACCTTTCTGAATATTACATTTACAACTTCACCCGGATTCATTCAAAATTCACAGATTCTGATCTTTGGCCCCCAAACCCATCCTTTCTTTTTTTTTTTTTTTTAAAAAGAACAATGCATATGTGGCTAATTACATACTCCTAACAAAAGCAGTAATTACTGCCTGTAATTATCATGGTCCTTATTTAGAAAGAATGTGAGAAAATGTCGAGTATTAAAACATGAAAGCAGCTATTAATCAAACCTTTACACCTTCTTTAACTCAGGCGTAATGGTGGGTATTATCATAAATCTACTCTGATAGTAACACAAGAATAATGAGTTCAGTAATGATAGCGATGATGATCATAATGATTTTAACCAACAAAGAATGGTGTAGATTTATTGCTAATAATGTGGTACAGGAACCTCTTTCATTAAAATTACCTATGTGTGTTCTCCTCGCTGGGGTAACCTCTGTGTGTGTGTGTGTGTGTGTGTGTGTGTGTGTGTGTGTGTGTGTGTTTCCACCTTCCCTTGTGGCTAAAGACCAAAGCTGATTGCTTACTGGATGAGATTTCCTTCTGGAAAGCCTTTATCTGCATCCCTGTCTGGCCTCAGAGTTCTCCCTTCTCCTTAGAAGCACCTAGAACATCCAGAAACATGTTAACTGGGTAGTACCCACTCCAGAGAGATAGCTAGGATGGTTCAAGATGGATGTGGAAGGCCCAGGGCCTGGAAAGAACAGATTTTCTGGGGCAGGCCTCCTCCTCTTCCATCCTGCCCAGCTCCTTACCCCTGCACCCTCCCCAGCAAAGATCACTACTGGGGAGTGAAGGATGGCCTTCTGCAAGGGCAGGCCCTCTAGGACACAATCTCCTCAGTATAAGGGTGTTTGGTTTGGTACTTTGCTTTGACACAATGGAAATGGGAGGAAGATGGGGATTCTTGAGACTCTAGCAGCTTTAAAACTTGACTTGCCTTCCAAAGTCAACCAAAGCCCTCAGTATAACCTGGGTCCTGGGCTGTTGGGGCCACAGAGATTGTGAAGGAAAGGCGGGCTTGGAGACCCATTGTCTCTCAGAAGGGTGAATGCCTTAGGGACCAGCCAGCTGGAAAATACAATAAACAGAGGGAATGTTCAGGTCACCTGACTGTGTCCTTGTTTTTTAATGAAATTAACTTGGCATTTGTCCTTTGCAAATGTTCTAAAAATTCTCAGTGGAGATCCATGTTTTAATGTAAACCATAATATTAAACATATCATTGAAAAAAAAACCACTTTTTGGATATATTGCTCTACTTTAGTGAGGGAAAAGCCTCAGGAGTTCAAACTCCAAAACCTAATTTTGGCCCTCAATTTTCAGCCCTAAGCTAACTCTCCAAAGCAAATCATAAACTTTATGAAGGCTTTTAAGAAGAATGCTCTGAAAACTTGCACTCCCAGAGACCAGTCAGAAAACATAACTACCCTTCCTGAAGTCCCTGACCAGAAAAAAAGTAAATGTAGCTACGCTCAAAATCTGTAGACATACTTTGTAGTTTTCTTATGCTAATCTGATTATATTTTCTGATGCCAACCTTTCCAACTAACTGTAAAATTCTGACAGTTATGGAATATGGATTGCAGTGGTAACGTAATTAGAACTTATACATAATAAATAATACATCTGTAGTATTTTAACCTCCACTACCAGTTATGAGATCAGTGTGTGGGCCAATTAACTACAGGGACTTTTTTAAAATTAAGGCACTATAAACACACTGGTTCTAAATGTTCTAATTAGTAACTTGCTCATTAATTAACTTTCTGATTAATTGTGTAGCAATCTAATTTGTAGATGAGCTACTTAAAGACTGATACCTTGTAATTCTTTCTTCTGTCTTTAAAATTCCCCCGTAAAATGTGATTTTGTATCCAGCTGGCCTCTTAGTTGTGGAAATTCTTTGCTTAATAGATGCTATGCCTTTGGACTAAAATTAAATATCACTTAATCCTCCCTTATCCATAGTGGACAGGTTGGCTGGAGGCAGTGGGGTGTGCGGGGGTGTCTGGCCAGGGCAGAGTACTGCAAATCAGAGAAGGAAGTGAATGAGGGCCAAATTTACTCTACACACTTGAGCCTGAAAATATTTCCCCCCTTTCTGATACGGAAGAGAGAAAGCATTTATGCATGACTTTCATCACAACCAACTCTCAAACCCAAAAACCACTTTAGGGGAAAAGAAATAATTTTTAAAGAAAACTTACTGTGGCCTCCACACCCCTATCATGGATTAGCCCAGGGGATAATTTAATGCAGTGGACAAAGGGCTAATGGCCAATTTCAATAAAGGCCGCCTTGCACTGGAACATCCTGGGGCTGTTCTATTAGCATCAGAAAGGGCTCGGGGTCCTGCTTCCACCAGAGCTATTGTTGCCCGGGTGTGTCGCCAGTCCCATCCTGCAGAAAGCCTTTAGCCCTGATGGCAGATGATTCTCTAAGTGAATAGAGATGAAGGCAGGGATATTAAGTGACTCTATAAAACATCCCGGACACAATTGTGTGATTGATGGAGGACAAAGTGGGAACAGCAGGACACAGGATCCTGGGAGAAGCAGCCTTGTCAATGCGAGAAACCCATCTCTGGAAACAGCTTCTCCTGGAGGAGTTTGCAGTCTATTTGTATGAGTAATCAGCTGGGCCCCCTCTCTGTCAGCCCTGTTTACTCACTGATTTTCTCAACAAGACAACCATTGACACTGGATGGATGGGGCTAATCTGGCGCAGAACTGGCGGCATCGCAGAGGCTACAGGTCGAAAATAGAGCGCGGTGCCAGCTTCACCTCGCCTAATCTAGCGGCTAATATTTATTAGAGCCAATTTATACCGCTGCTCTCTCAAAGAGCAAGGAAGGCCCGGGTGCAATTAATAACATGGGCAATAACCACAGACAAACAAATAAATAAGGGTTTGTGAACTGTTTGGTTGGTTTTAAGGGAGGATGGGAAGGCAAAGTGTTGGGTTTGCCACCTGGAACTGGAAGGAGAGGAAGTAAAGGTAGCCAGGAAGCCCCTGATGAGGGGCTTTCTCCTTGTCCCCCTCATGCAGTCTCAGAACAACCCGGCTGGCTGCAAGATGGCTTTGGAACCTACACAAATGCGTGTAATTCCACTTGCATCTAACGGAATCTGTACAAAGACACCTGCCCTATCAGGCACAGGTGCGTGCGCACACTCCTGTTGTAAATATCCAGTTTATGCTCATCCCCACCAGAGGTGTAAGGAAACACAAACCGCTCCCTTTGCACCGCACTCAGCAGGCAAGCCCTGCAGCCATCGAGAACAGTGGCTGGTGGCTGACTAGGAGCTAGGACCTGGGGAGTTGGGGGAATGGAGAGAATGCATATATGGTCCTAGGCAGAGAGACTAGGGTCTTAGAGGCTTCAAACCCCTCCCTGTAAAATCGATGTCGTAGTACCTGAGGCCTCTTTGTAGACATGCTACCAATTGCTGAGTTTGCTGCGTTCGGATGTGTAACATGATTTTGTCGGACCAAACTGGAGAGAAACAGAAGGACAAAGTGTGTGTGCGATCCAGAACGCGTCTTGGGTATGGAGTCTAGGTAGGTATGGAGACTCCGATAGGCGCAGATTGCAAAGGGCTAGTAGGAAGCGCATTGTTCATCACTGTGCTCGGTTGCAGCGGAGGCTGCTGCACAAGCGGTGACCTCGCCGCCGCCGCCGCCGAGGCCTGCAAACCGCAGGCTGCGAGAAAAGGAGCCCTTTGCCCTCGCGCCCTAGTCTCCCCACTCGCCCTCCCCGACCCCCTCCGGGCCAGCGGGCGCCCGCGCCTTGCTAATTGGTCGGCTCCCTTCATGCACACACCTCCACTAATTTTACATTTCTCATTCTGCGGGTAGCTGGAAAGCGGCTCAGGGAATACGGTTCCTTCTCTTAGCTACCGCATGAATACAGTGAGTGGTGTCCGTCCAGGCCTCCCTGGTCGGGGGGTTTGGTAAATTAGCAGCTTGGCTATATAATCAGGCATTCGCCATTGAGGCCACAGTGCTGTATCCGTTAACCAGGTGAGACTTCATCATCTAATGGGTTGGGAGGTGTGACCGAGCTGCTAAGTTAGCAATTAAATTTCACAAATATCATTCGATTGCATTTTTTTCACAAGCCAGAGTCAGGTTACCCCAGGCATTAAAGGAAAAAAAAAATTCCTTCCAAAATATACGCACTAAAGAAAATGCTTTCTTTTGTGACACATGTGAAATCACATGGTATCAAAACACGCTATTTTAATTCTATTATCCTATAAAACACAGCTCTTGTAGTTGTGGTTCTAAGTGTGTAGTAAAGAAAGGGAGTGTTTCTGATCAGCCAAATCCTCCAAAGGCAGAGAAGGACTATGTGTAAAATACATCATATTAGATAGTATCTAATCTAGGACAGGAAAATCTGGGAAATAACAGAGATTTGTCCCTGTGGGCCTATTGTTTAGATTTATTATTGTATTAAGCGTTGGAATCAAAGAGAAAAGGGCAAACACTCAGGTAAAACGTTATTTCAAGCATGTAACCCAGTGGGCAGGAGCCAGCCCCCTGGTGTCTTTGAGGCCGAAAGTCCTGTACCTCCACCTTGATGTTAGGGTGCAGCCATATAATTGGGGCTGTTTCCTGAAATTCTGGTGTGCTGTATTGGGAGATCTTAGATTTTCGTCCCCTAAACAAGAAAGCTCTCCCTTGATAGTGAGTTTCCTGTGTCTGTAGGTATATGGGATAAATATGTGGTATCTATAATAGAGAGTAAGACAGAGAGCAAGACCTAGTAGATTTTTCTAAGTGTTAAATTTCTAAATGGAAACATAACAGAAAATATTATTAGCTTTATCTACCGACACCAGGGACGCAGTTTAAAGTATTTTTCATTTAATTTGATAGTGAATAAAGCACTTAAGGCACTTGATGATTTATTGATCAAATAGAAATCAGGCGCCAGACAACAGCTCCTTATTTAGTCCCCACTCACACGATTAAAAGCCAAGTGAACTTTTTTTTCTTTTTACAATTTGCTCAATACGCTTTATGTTATATAAAGAATAAAAAGAGAACCATTCTTCCGACCTATAAATCTCTCCTTTGGCTAATATGAATGACTACGGGGCACGTGAACCTCCATTGAACTGTAAACACTGTTTTAATGGACAGTAATGGCCCTATGATTTTTAGCTATTGTTCCAAAATGACTACCATGTTTATTGCCGTCATTAAAAATGAATTAAAGAGTTATGAAACTCCTCAATAATGAGAACTCGGGCCGTTTATAAGCGGTGGTTCTCTTCTCCCCAGCGCACTCGAAGGTTCTGCTGCTCTGGGTGGCGCAGGCCTCGGGACAACCACCCGGGGCAACGGGGTTGGGGGTTGGGGGAGGGGGCAGAGCCTTTTTCTCGGGGAAACAGGTGAGGGCCTAGAGGACCGGGAGGAGAGGAAGCAAGAGGCGGTGGGGTAGGGGAGGGGAGTCGGGACAGCCCCGCCAGCTCCCACAGGGGAGGAGGCGCGCGGGTGGGTGGAGGCAGGAGCCGGGGGTCGGGGGAGAGCAGGCTGTGCCTCCTGGGCGGCATGAGGGCTGCAGCCGGGAACCGGGACGGCTGAGGGGAGGCGTCAAGTGGAAAGAATGGAGTGGAGAGAATGAGGTGGGGGCAGGGAGCGGCGTCCATCGGGCCGTAGCTAGGCCCCCCGGAAAGCGCCCTGGGACAGGACAGGGGCCCGCGGGGGACAGGGCGGGGGCGGCCGGGCAGTCATCCCTCGCCTCCTCGGGCCCCGCGGCAGCACAGGGGGCGTCCAGCCCCCTCCCTCCGGCCCCCGTGCCGCTGGGGGCCTCGCAGGAAAATGGCTCAGCAAAGTTGCACACAGCCCGTACACTGTTCTCCGAGGGGTCCCTGGCTGGAGCCTGCACGTTTCTCTTTGCATTAGCAAAGCCCAAAGTCATCCAGTTTGCGCTAATCACCACAATTAGTCCTGAATTATCACCGGACTCTGACAGACGTTCCTTGTAACTCTCTTTTATTTCCAACAGCCCTAATCAGCCGCTCTCATTACAAACGCTGATTAAACTGCAAATTATCCAGCAGCGGCCCTGTTCCCGTCTACCAGCAGCTCGTTCAATATCAATTAAGGCCGAGCGGCAAAGCCTGCAGCCTCCGAGAGCTTCCAACTGCCTGATAGTGGCACTTATTAGTTTGGAAAACTAGGAAAATACTAATAATCAACAACCTAGGGGAAAGAGGAGGCAACCGAACAAAAGGAAGGCAGGAACGCAGCCGGAGAAAGGAGCGAGGCGCCGCCGCCTGCCCACCCCCCATGCCTCTGGCCCCAGGTGCGATCCCAGCCCTGAACCCGGGGCGGGGCTACCGGGAGGGGTCCCTTCACTGGGAGAGCCCCAGTTCCCAGAACCAGCGAGGTTGTGCCGGCCAGCGAAATAAATATATTCTCTAACGTATTGTCTTAGGCTCGCTGGACTTTTTTTTTTTTCCCACAAAGAATGCATCGAATTTGGGCATTTAAAACCAAACTAACTTCCAGAACTGCCTTTATCGAGTCGTTCTGAAATCCGTTTCCAATAAGCAGTTTCGTTTGATGCTTAAAAAACATTGACCTCGTCTCGTAAATAAAATGGGAGTTGATGACGGTTGATTTTATTTACCTATTCTGTCAAATTAGATTTCCACGGCAGAGCGCTGCTCACATGGGCTGCAAAAATGCAGTCCCGCCGCTCCACCTCCACCCCAGCTTGGGACTGAAGTGAAAAGACAAAAGCTGTCTTTCTCTCCTCTCCTGGCCCAATCTCTCCCTCTCTGCTTCTCCTCCCTCTCACTCTTTCTTTCCTCGGAGGGTGGCTGCAGACAGGAGAAACTAGCTCTACCCCTCCAAGGAAATTTGGATTTACCAAGGGATTTGATTGGGAGGGATGAAGGAAACCGCCGGAGAAAGGCCCTGGTGGGTTTTAAGGGGACTACAACTTTTCAGTCTGGGCCACTAACCCTTCTAGCCACCCTCTGTCCCCTCAGCAGGACCAAGCTCCCTGATCTCTTTTCTTTCCTGTTTAATGGAATTGCCCCTCACCTTCAAAAACTAAAACATCAGGAGAGCCGTAACTCCCTAAAGCTGGAGAAAGGAGTTAATACACTGTTAATTTCTATCCAGAATTAGACGAGGTATGTGTTTGAGGGTTAACAATGTATGTGTGTATTTGTTTCACCAAAAACTGTTGGACCCAAATCCCTTTGAGAATTTGAGTAAGGAGTGAATTATTGGAGACTGCTTAATGTGGCTAAGCCCATCAGATTTATTCTTTTCAAAAGAAGTGGGAAGTTTACGTTTTTGTCCCTTTCCTAAACTGGGAGCAAGCTAGTTATAGTTACATCTTCTCAGAATTTAAAGACAAGAAAAGATCTCCTGTTCCCAAGGAGCTGATGTGCTTCCTTCTCTCTGGTGTGGAAAAACTATGACTGATTGTTTTCCCTTTTGCATTGTCTGCCAGGAAGCTCAAAGCTAAACCCTTTGCATGCCTAGCATGCATGCTTAGCATGATACCTATCTTTGTGATAGAATTACTTCCTCTCATTCCTTTACCCTCTATTTCTCCTGCTTTTTGTTGGAAATAAGCAGCATGTAAACAAATGTCTTCTGAATATTTTTACTCTATCTTTACAACACCAGCCCTACTTTGAGAAGTACAGCACTTGTAAAATTGAATATACTTTGGGCTTCTTGGGGGAAAGACCCTTTATAATTTGAGGCATTTGCCTCATCCTATTTCTGACACTTAGTTGCCTTCCAAACTATAGGAGAAATTCCTTTGATTTAAAGAATGTTTCTGTTCTTTCTCATCAGTGTTGGTGATGCCATCTGTCTTCCTTTACACGTTCACAACCACTACTACCTTGGCTAGGACTTGGATCATCTTATGCCTCCATTTCAAAAGGAGGATTCTAAGCAAATCTCCCAAACAGTTCCCAGTAAGATCTCCTAAAACCACTGTGGTGTCAAACTGCCGCTCAAATAGCATTTTCTTCTCTCAATCATTTCACATATTTTGTGCATATATCTCTTGAAACTTCATAATTTCTGTTTTGATGCTAATCTTCATTTGCTATTATTGGCTTTTACCCAACCTCGAGCTTTTCCTATTTGAAAATATATTATTGCTATGTGTCAGGTCCTTGCTAAATTCTTTACGTGTATATCTCATTTGATCCCTAAACAACTCTCTGTTGTAGGTAGCATTATCATTACCACTATTCACATATAAAACTTATAAAATATGAGCTCAAAGATCACTAGCTAGTGGCTGTGTGAATCAGAGGACCAAGCATGGATTCTGCCTTTGCTGAGTATTTGGCCTATCCAATCTTTGAGGAAGGAATGAGGCTTTCTGTTTTGTTCTCTTCTATTTCACATAGTAAAATGGTATTTAGGAAAACCATACATGGAGTGCCACATATTTCAAATCTGTAGGATCCCCTTCCCCCAACTACACACAAATATGCTTTCAAAGAGGTTGACTTTGATAATGAGGTTTCCTACTCCAAAATCTCAGCGAACATAATCTCTGGATTATCCATTTTCTCACTAAATTGGGGAAACATTTCCTTCTTGTACGAGTAAATCCACCGTGATCCGTTTGCCACTAGTAGCTGTTGACACATACCTAAGAAAACACACTCCTGGGGAGTCCCCTTCTTGGGACAACACTCTGATAAGTACAGGACAAGGCATCTCTCCAGCTGGCATGGGTCAAACCTTCGGAAGCGCACTCCCACAGCATTTTGGAATTTGGCATTCCAAATAATAAGAAGCTTCCCATGTGAGATCCATTCAAAAGGCAAGATTAGAGGAACTAGCTAAGGACAGCTTTTAAATAAAGGCATATGTGCAAGAGTTTGTGAATTTTCTGTAAAAGCTGAAAATATTTCCTCAGTCAATTTAGCAATATTGGTGGGAGGAGAGTTTTGCCCAAGTGTCCTGAAACCCAGATTAAAGTCCTCATCTTGATGAGCAAGGCCTTATTTTGGATATTTTTTAATCTAATTTTATGTCCTGTCATGAAAACCTTGAAAAATTACTTCTTGTCATGACATTTTAAAAATTGCCTTTTATCCCTGAAACCAGAGAATAAAGATGCTTTTAGCAATAAAATATTGTACAGGATAAGGCCCATGTTTAAAAATACTGCTGACAAAGACACATTTGAAAAAAAAAAAAAAAACTAATGCTACTGCCACTCGCAGGTTGAGCCTCCTTGTGCGAACCTTTTGTGTAGACATCTAAGAGGCCATTTCTACTTACATGGAACAGTTAGAGGTTATTGTAACCATCTTAGCAATAGACAGGAGCTCAGCTGGAACTGATATGTGTGATCACTGATTGATTACCTGTCTGCTTGATAGTGTGTAGTTGAGTGAACTCGTTTCCTTTACAGGACAGAAAGATTCACAAAGTAGAAAGTGCAGGTCCTTAAATTACATGAAAATTAATGTTAAGGATATAGTGATGAATCTCTGTGCATATATATGCACATATTATGGGTATGGGTATACCCTGATTTAAGAAAATCACAGCTGTGGCAGTCTATATTTACAGCACAGACAAAAGGATGTCATTATTAGCTTTACAAAAAAGAATAATTTATTTCCTACTGGAGAATTAGCCTCAAGCTTCTGCATTTTCCTATTGCATTTGATACACAGTTTGATCTGTAACTGTTCTCTTTAAACACAGCTTTGTGGGGACTCATCCCTTGCACAAAGCAAGGTGCATCTATATTGTCTGTTTTCTCAGAATTCTGTTGCTCAAATAAGAATATCTTATTCACCTTCCTAACCCAAGAGCTGAGAAGAGTACCTTTAAATAATAACCATTCCATAGGTATCGGCTGAAATGAAAACAGGAAAACTAATGTTGCTGTGAAGATAGCGCTAGGTCCTTAGTTCTTTCTTTGCTGGGTCCAGCACCCCTTGAAGGACTGATCTGATAGTAGGAAGGAGATGGTTGCATTTTTGCAGTGTTTGTTCCTGTTTGCTTTCATGTCTCTTGAGAGCAGGATAAGGTCTAGACTCAAAATACTACTTGCTGGGCTGCCCTAACTACTTCTCTCTGATGTCTGAGGTCAGTTGGAGGCTCTGCTTCAGTTAATCTTTCTAGTGTTTGGTTGGTGTATTGGTCTTCTTCCACCTCAATTCAGTGAACAGAAACCCAGCTCTCATACCTGCCCTCATTAATTCTGCTAAGGTGGAGGGGATGCAGCCTGTAATGCAATGTCCCAGATGTGCACTTATGTCAGAATTCATTGCCATCCATTTGTCCATCCAAAGGAATCCACATAACCAGCCAGGCTCCCTGTCGCTGACTTCATGTGACTCTAGGTGCCCCAATACTCAATATCTTAATAACTGGTTACTACCATAAGTTGATATTCCCAAGAGTGGTGGGTGGGGCTTAATCTTTATGAGCCATGGATTCCTTTGAGGATCTGATGAGTTATAAAACCTACTCCTCAAAAAGATGCACATATTCACATTCCTGGAAAATTCTGCATACAATTTTAACCCCAGGTTAAAAATCTCTTCCTTACAGATGGGCCTCTTTAGTCTTGTTTGCTCTGAGTCATGCCATCAGAGTTCTTGTTCACTCATCACCAGTAACAAAAATAGTAACTGAGGGAAGATTAAGTCACTTTTTTTCAAATTCCTACAAATAACCATTAATGTCTGTGAAATCAGTTTCTCTCTTTCTCTTATAATCACCAGTTCACACGTGTACACACTGTTCTGCCTTTAGGCTGTTTCAGTGTGCCCATCTTTAGACGGAAGTAACCTCATTCATACATATGCACATGGACAGCTAAATACGCTAAACTTATACTAGCATTTTTAACATTAGAACAAAAGGAAATCTTAGCTTTCACTCTCTTTTTCTTTTATGTCTCCTTTCCCATCTCTGGTAGATTTGTCACAAATACTGAAAGGGACAAAAAGAGAAGATACAAAGCCCTAGTAAACCAGACTAACCTAATCAATCATGTCAAGCTGTCTATTTCAGATGGAGACCCCAAATCATGCAAATCTACCTATAGATTGCATGTGTATAACATACACACATTTAGGATTTCTAAAGGAAAATTTTTCATTTCCTTTGTGAGAACTAAGCAAAACTCTAAATAGTTCTTCCTTTAAAATGCCAGAGCAGATGTATTTTCAGATAACCTGTCATGTATGTAACCAAAGTGGACTTTTAATTATGGGACATTAACTCTAAATTAATATCTCATTATAACCAGAGAGTATAGAGCATATAAACTGTCATCAGAACTGAACACATTTGTACTTTATGGGTTCAGTTTTGATTTTTGCTGCTCGCTTCTTTGGAGTTCCGTCTCACCTCCATCCCAAATGCCTTTTCCGACAGTACTCAGAGCAGGGGAGCTTTTATTCACCCCGTGAGCAGTGGCAGCTTGAATGGCAATTGCTCTAAACACGGCACCAGAGGGTCCAATCAGACTCTTTGAGGAGTGATGCTGCCACCTGCATCCCTGTCCTAGATAGGCTCTTCTGTGGCATCCTGGAAACGACAGTAAAGCAATAACCCCACGTTCTGTGTTCACTTCTCCCAACCCAAATCTGAAGCCAGAATATTTGGCTCAGTGGCTTGGATCAATTTCCTAACTTTGCTGGGTCTGGGTGACCAATGAACAAAATAATTCTTTTACTCACAAGGACTCTGAGAATCTTGATTAAGCAGTTTAAGAATTAAAAGTATAACAAGATATTAACAATATATTCTAGAGAAATATTGAAAATTCAGGGAAAGAAGCCCCCACTGAGAATAGGAGGCAACCATCTGAATAAGGCAGAATAACTGGCAAAGAAAAGAAGAAAATCAAGATGGCAACTATGAACAATGAACATATTTTTCTTATAGATCTATTTTTATTATAAAAACATTCATGAAAATTGTATTCTTGAATATACTCTTGAGTGAAAAATTCCTACACATTATTCTTATTAATAATAAAGAGATTAACAGTATATTCATAAAAAATCTTCATATTTAATAAATATATATTCTCCTGTACTCCTCAGTCTCTCCCTCAGTTTTCTCTTCACCTCCAACTTCAGCAGCAGCAAGTGGATAGAGAAAATTTAAATCTGTCAAATGTCATTATGAAGACAGAGTTAAGTCAATCTAAAATAGTTGAAAGAAACAAGGAAATTCAGCTTTCGTTGAATTGGCTTTGAGCAAATTGGCCTTCTTGCTTCAGTACCAGATTCTCCTGCTATTAACCAGTTTTGAATCCAGTCTTAACTATAGGGTTTCTGTCTTGTTCCTAAGTCCCACACCTCACCTAATCCTTCAGGTCTCATGAATGGATTTCCCTGCTGTTCATTGAGTCTAGGCTCTGCCTTCTTGCCGGTACAGTTTTCAGGTAGGAAGTCCTACCCCTATGGCTAGAGTCCTGTTGATCATTCAATAAAACTTATTGAGCACCTACTGTGTGCCAGGCACTCTACTAACACCAGGGAGATGGCAGTGAACCAGACAAATAAAGCTTAGATTTACTTCCTGACACTTATATTTGGTAGAAGAGGATAAACAATCAAAAGTAGGCTAATGAAAGAGATCATTTTAGACATTGATGAGGGCTGAAAAGAAAGTTAAATGGATTGATTTAACAGAGAGAGATGGAAGGGGGCTACTTTCGATCAGGTTGTCACAAAGGAATCTGACTAGGTGACATTTAAGCCATGATCCAACTAACCAGGGGTCAGCCAGATGAAGACTGGGGAAAAGAGAATTCTATGCAGCAGGAATAGTTGGTACAAAGGCCCTCATTCAGTACTGTTCTTAGTATGTTCTCAGAACAGAAAGAAAATTGTGACTGGAGATAATGAAAAAGTAGGAAGTGACGGGAGCATGGATATTGTTCTAGATGGAACAGAAAGCCACTCGAGGGTTTTAACATGGGAGTGGTGTGATTGACTTTGTGGTTGTTGTTTTTAGAGGAGGTACTGGGGATTGAACCCAGGATCCCATGCATGCTAATCATGTGCTCTGCTGCTGAGGTCTACCCACCCAGCCCCCTTCCACTGCCTCCAACTTTGTTTTTAAAGGATCACATTGGCTGCAGGAGGGGTGGAAGAAGATTTATAGAGGGCCAGGAGTGGAAGCAGAGAAATCAGTTGGGTAACTACTGCAAATACTATGGAGAGAGGATGGTGGCTTGATGTGGAGGTTCTTGTGAAGATAGGGAAGCGAATGGATTTGGGATATATTTTGAAGGGAAATGACATGATGATGGGTTAGATGTGGGAGATGAGGTAAAAGAGGAAATAGGTTGCCTTCCAGGTCTTGATCTTGAGCCCCTGGGTAGATGGGGTGTTGTTTCTGGAAATGAGGAAGAGCAGGTTTTGTTGGGGGTGGAGACCATAAGCATTCTCTTTGAGATACTCTTGAACATCTAAGTAGTTAGTTCTAACCATTCATCCCACCTCCACAACCCCCTAGCCCCCCAAATCCTACCGTGCCGAACACCTACTTTCTTGCAACCTCAAACAGTATCTGACTTCAGGTGTCTAGTTTCTTTGCTGTGCCCTTTCAGAGTACCTGACACTCTATTCCCTCATGCCACCAAGATGTCTGCTGCTGCCTGACCATCATGTTTTGTTTTGTTTTGTTTGCTACCACGATTTGGGCATTGTCTTCTCCAGGCCCCATGTGTTTCCCCAACACCAGTCCAGTCTCAGTGGAGGAGTCTGAGTGCAGGTTCCAGGCTCCTGCCCTTCCCTTTCTTGCCCTGAGCAGATTGCTTCACCTCTCTAGGCATTGGCCTCCATGTTTGTAAAATGAATGAGATGAATTCTCGGTATGATGTCCCTGGACCAGCAGCATCAATATCACCTAGGAATTGGAGAGAAGTGCAAATTCTCAAGCCCCACCCAGACCCATTGAATCAGATCCTCTGGGGGTGGGGCCCAGCCCTCCATTTTAGTAAACTCTGCAGGTGAATCTCAAAATCCATGCCAAATTTTGAGAGCCATTGAACTAGAAATTCTTTAAGCTCCCAATCAGTGCTCATTTTCTATGAATCCATTATCCTTTAATCTGATCTATATGATTTAAGTGACTTTTTAAAATTCTGTAATTGTGTCTCAAGGTTATACACAGTTCAGGCAAATGAAAGAGCAAATCCTAAAGCAACACATTCCTTATATAAGTATTCATGTGGTTTCTCCAAACATTTACTTAAATTCCACAGCCTCCAGCCATAATACTTTTAAAGAAACTTTAATAAAAAAATCACTCTGAGATTTATCACAGTGGAGTTGTACATCATTTTAGTGAATGGTTGAAAACTGCTGAACAGGTGTAATAATGCCTTTGGGATTAAATAATTGTAACAGAATTACATCTTCATAATGACAGCAAAGGGACGTGGCACCTCTCACTGCTTGATCACAGTTGATTTTAGAAGGGCTATAAGAGTTGGATCTAGTCTGAACCATTACTTACCACCTACGGTTTGATATGCTGTGTTTGTAAACTGACCACAAAATTGTAATTATTAAGCTGTGGTCGTATGTAATTTTCCAAGAGTCTAATTGGTGTGATGTTTTATATTACAGTTTTCTTAAATTTGTATCTGTGTGATGCCAGAATCACCAATTGTTTCCATCAATTCAGTTAAAAAAACAAAAACAAAAGCAAATAACACCCAAATCAATTAAAGCCATTTGTTTGCTGTCAACATGACAAAATTAAAACTTATTTAACTTAATGTCTTCTGCTTCTACTAGTTCCAGAGGCAATGTGTAACTTAAGAAAATAATTTAGAGATGTAAAGATTCATCACATTCTCAAACCTCAGGAAACAAAACAAAACAAAACAACCCAAAGCTCATGAGTTCTCAAGATGTCCAGGAGATAATCTAAACTTAATGCATTGTTGCCATTGTTTTAGTAAACATAAGATTTTTTAAAATTGTAAATATCTTTCAGGTTAACTTAGGGAAAAAAATCACTAAATTTCTAAACTTTGCTGCAGGAGCTAAGGATTAAAAAAATAGCAAGGGAAATGATTTTAAAACAATGTGTACAAAGAGGTGAATTCTCAGTAAACAAATGTGTTTAGATTTCCCAATTTTGGGCCCCTATTTTCTTGGTGAATATAAAAACAGATCCTGCCTTTCTAAACCATAAACTGGACCCCTGGAAAGACAGATAAAAGACAGATTTCAGATATCCTTTTTGTCCTTGGTACAGTCAGCGCAACTATTTAATCGTATCAGTTTCTAAAACTGGACAGCTACATGTAAAAGAATGAAATTAAAACATTCTCTAACACCATATACAAAAATAAACTCAAAATGGATTAAAGACCTAAATATAAGTCTGGATACCATAAAAATCCTAGAGGAAAACACAGGCACAACATTATGACATAAATTTCAGCAATTTTTTTCCTAAAAGAAATATAACAAGATTTTAAGTGTGTGTTCCAGTTGATGTTTAAGCTGGAAAAAAAAAAGAAAGAAATACGAAGGCGATGTAATATAAGCCACAGGGTTTTCACAGTTAATTGAAACATCTGAGTAAAATGAAGATTACCTGTGTTTTATGTCTGCCACTGATGAGAAAACGAGAGATTGGTGTGATGTACTCATTGGTTTGTGAGTCTAAAGGTGTGTGGAGAGTGTCACAAATCACCATGATGTCTCTGAGAAGGAGATTTTACCTCTGAAGCTCCGATTAATAAAAGAAAGATACTTAGCTAGATAGCTCTTGGTTGCCTATGCATCTGTGTGTTCTGACACATAGCAGCCCCTTCATTTCAGGGCTGGAAAAACTTACACTCATGAAATCAGCTCAGGATTCATTGTGTTTAGATTAGTATATGTAAAACATCTCAGCTGGAGGCAGTAAAGAGTCAAAACAAATCACACTACACCTGGTTTGAAGATCTGTTCTCATTTGTAAAGGTGATACGAATTTGATGTAAGAATACCAGATCATTTTCCCCTGAGCACAAAATTTGTTTATGGCTTAACCAGAAAAGAAGCGGCGAAGATACAGAGTTAGATGTATTCATCTCCTGCTGTGTACTCCTCTGAGGTCAGCCTGGTCCCTGCCAAACTCTGCAGCTTTTTCTCTTATCTTGAAAGCGCGGATGAATCGGGAGGGGTGGTCAGAGTGATGGCAGCAACAACGGGAAGACTTGAGCTAAAAGCCCCACCAGACCCGTCATATCGTTTCCACTAGCGTACGCTGAGCTGAGGGACAGACTAATAGGAATTCAAGGGAACAAATGAACAGATCGCTCCTCCAAGTCCCCTGTCAGACGCGACATCTTGCCTTGTCTTGAGTCAGGAAAACAGAAAGAGGCATTCATCTGAATAGGAAGGCAAAACCAAAAACCAATCATAGACCACCCCACTGCCCAGGGCCAGAGTGATTTTTGATTTGTCCAAGACTGCAGAGTTTGCTGGGGCAGAGCCAGTTTCCCAGTCTAACAACTTCCTTCTACACCACCATTTCCCAAAGAACGTTTCTCAGAAAACTTGGTTCCATGGCGATTAGGGAAATAGATGTCACAAAAACAGGGTGCTGTGGTCAAATTAGTAGAGAAAGCTGA
Source organism: Camelus bactrianus (assembly GCF_048773025.1). NCBI lineage: Eukaryota > Metazoa > Chordata > Mammalia > Artiodactyla > Camelidae > Camelus > Camelus bactrianus. Next base: position 53,319,567 of record NC_133541.1, on the reverse strand, counting down.
CCTGCAGGATGCTTGTCTGTCAACTGAGGCAGCTGATCTAGGACAGTGGTTCTCAATCAGTGAGAGAAGGGAAGTAGTATTGCAAACACTGGTGGCTGGACCAGAGTCTTCTGGAGGTGAAGTGGGGTCGCATATGGTGGACAAAACTTTCCATGTCCACACACCTGCTTGTGGAGAGCCACTGACTTTAAGGTCCCTCCCAGCTTTATTGTTACTGACCTTATAACATTGTACATGTTGTGTTATTTAACCCAGCAGTTCTTCATAGAGGAACTTTTCCTTCTGACCAACTTACGTCTTTGAAATATACATATATACACATATGTACATACATACATATATAATATATATATGCACATAGTGATATTCACTGAAGCAGTGTTGGTAATAAGAGATAAGATCCAGCTAAATATCCACCAAAGGAAAGTGTATAGGCATTACAAAGAACAGATCTACTTTCAGATGTATGATTAAATGAAAAAGCAGAGTATGGACATTAGACATTGGGGAAAAAACTGTAACATACATCCTTAATTTAAGAAATATATATAAAAGCCTATACATAAAGCACAAGTTTGTTTATGTATAGACTATCTCTGGACAGATACTCAAAAAACGTAACAGTAGTTTCACCCGGTGTCTCAGGGACAGGGGTGTCAAAAAACTCACTTTACACTGCGGACCCCTTTGTTTGAATTTTGTACCTTGTGCAAGATGGCTGCTCTTAATTCCTTCCCATCCTAGAGATGGAGTCTGTGTCTTCTCCCTTTGAATCTGAGCTGGCCTTGGGAAATGCTTTGACAGAAATGTCCTTATGGCATGTCTGACCTTAGTCTTTAGAAGGACTGGATACTTCTGCTTCCTCCCTAAAAGAAGCCAGCTAGTGCATAAGAGTTCAGTTACCCTAAGAATACCATGTTGTGAGGAAGCCAAGCTGACCACATAGAAATACCACATGGAGTGAGAGATACCCAGCCAGCCCCAAGCTGCTGCAGCCATCCCTGTGGAGATGCTCAGGAGAGTGAGTGAGGAAGCCCTTAGACACCCCCACGTGGAGGTGAAGAACCACCCAGCTGAGCCTCTCTCAGATGGTAGAACTGTGAAAAATAACAAATTCTTGTTGTTTTCAACCACTGAGTTTACAGCTGGTTTATTAAGCAGAAAGAGATAAGAAATAATTGCCTATTAAACATAAACATGTAAAATAATTTTAGAAGTATTTTTCTATATAATTCTGTAAATGCATGATTTGAGAGCATTTTAATAAAAGGATAAGGAAGAGAGCCACTGGTGGCTGAAGTGGGGGACCAGAGGCTATCACCTGGGAGGGAAAAGAGTGAAACTAGTGGGCGTAGGGGCAAATTTTGCTGACTCCATGAAATAATCCCAGGTTTGGCTTCTGACAGGGCAACACACCCCATTCCATCTCTCTCTCTCTCTCTCACACACACACACACCACTTAATTATTCTTGTAATTGTGGGGAGAGGAGGGAAAATTAAGCAGGTTAATTGCTGCCATCATCAACCAAAGTCCAAGACCGTGTGTTCCAAGTTACACCACTGGATGCCTTTTGGGAACTGATGATACAACAGAGAAAGAAACAAGACAAAAGAACCTAAGTAGCATAGCCTCAATAATTCAAAATAATAGACAGGAGGAGGGAGAAATTAGTCTGATTTTAATGAAAAGAATGAATTCTAAAATATTTTAAAGGACTGCAGTGATTATTTTTAAGTACAGTACATTTTACAAAGCTATAAATGGGTATCTAATAAGTTAAATGAGGTAAGTTAATGAAAGAATTAAGATTCACAAGAGGTCTATGTTATGTAATTATGTAGCATAAAACAGAAAGTCCTTTAACATGTTGGAATTAATTGCATGACCCAGAAATTGAAGGTACATTGAAGTTTTAGTTTGAAAAAGCAGTTAATTTCAGATCAGTGCTTTGTACATAGTAGGCATTCAACAGATGCTTGGTAAAGTAAAATGAACCACCTAGTAAGGTCCATTGGCAACTGCCACTCCCTCTGGATGGAAGATTACATCTAATTCCCGCTGTGTTGGCGGTAACTGCGCCCTCCTCCCCTCCAAAGCATATCCAGAGGCAACTGAGAGGGAGAAGGTACCCTTGAACACAATCTCATTTATTTTTTCAAAAAAGCAAATCATTTTTTAAAAAAAGCATCAGTAATATAACTATCAATAGTAACAAATTACTTGCTGAATTGTGCAGTTAAGAACAGCTAATTTAAGACATTTTCTGCAGAAAATTCCAATTACAGTGTGAATAGGTTAAGTGGGAAGGATTAATACAGAGAAGAGTAGAAACAACCAGAATAACAGATCACAGTCCAGGTTCAGGCAGAAGACCTTGCAGTGGTGATGAGAGGGTGTGCGTAACAAGAGAGGGGTGGGCACATTAGAATACAGGCGTCAAATAAGGAGGAGGTTTTGTCACCTCCTTGGGTTTTTCTGGGACAGATCCCAACACTCTGCTCTGGGTGATGAGCCCAGCTCTGAACAGCAAGTCAGAACATTGTGGGGAAGGACATTGTCGTCCTCGGCTAGAATATTAATTGGAATCTCTCCAAAACATTACCTCGGGTAAGATCTGCTTCCTTAGTTCTTTTCATCAGTGGGGACTCAAGTGAATTTCTAAGACCATAACATATCTTAGTATCAAGATCAATACTGAATTAGCAGACATGGCTAAGGATAACTGGGGGGAAATAATTAGCAAAATTAAGGAGGATTTGCACCACTGGGAACCATAAAAGTTATTTTATGGGTCCATGTAAATGCAATAAAATCTCTGTCTGTGCCACAATTTAATTTCACATCAAAAAGGTCCCCACAGATAGTCTGTAAGATTATTTTACTAAAATTGAATATGTCTATGTCTTCCAGTTGTGAGGAAGAAAAAGCTTACCCTGCCCAGAAAGTTACGTTTCACATGGAGGCCAGGAATAAGATCTGATCTCAAGCACTTTCTGATGACAGCTACTCAAAGTAGGTAACATAATTAATTTTTATTAATAATAGCACTTCATAATTGGCAGAGGCAGAACATAATATATCAAAAGGATACTTCCAAGAATGGCACATACTTTTTTTCAAATTAAAAAGTCAAATATTAACAATAGTGGAATACAATGTGTGTCACACACACAGATTGCTGTATATTTTTAGCAACTTTATTGACACATAATTCACATACCGTATAATTCTCCCATTTAAAGCATCCAATTTAATAGTTTTTTGTATATTCACAGAGTTGTGCAACTGTCACCATAATCAATTTTAGATTTCATTACCCCCAAAAGAAACCCCATCCCCATTAACAGTCACTCCCGCAGCCCTAGGCAACCACTCATGTATTTTCCATCTCTATAGATTCACCTATTTGGATATTTCATACAAATGGAATCATACAATATGTGGTCTTTTGTGACTGACTTCCTGCGCTCAGCATAATGTTCTTACATTTCATCCATGTTGTAGCATTATCAATACTTCATTTCTTTTCATTGTCAACTAATTTTCCATTAGATGGCTATACTACATTTTATTTATAGACCCATCCATTGATGGACATTTGAGTTGTTCCACTTTTCAGCTGCTATGAGTAATGTTGCTATGAACATTCTTGTACAAGTTTTTGTGTGGACAAATTTTTGTGCTTTTTCATTTCTCTTGGGTCTATACCTAGGAGTGGAATTGCTAGGTCATATGGTACCTTTATATTTAACACTTTGGTGACCTGCCAAACCATTTTACAAAGTGGCTACACTATTTTACATTCATATTTACATTATATATGTAAGTATTCCAATATCTCTGTATCCCCACCTACACTTATGTTTTATGTCTTTTTTATTTTAGTCACCTAGTAGGTATGTAGTGTTATCTCATTGTTTTGTTTTGACTAGTGATGTTTAGCACCTTTTCATTTGCTTATTAGCCATTTGTATAATTTTTAGAGAAATGCCTGATTCAGACCCTTTGCCCATTTTTAAATTGGTTTGTTTTTTTAAATAAAGCTTGACTCTTAAGTTCCATACGGGTGAGGACTGTCATCTGTCTTGCTCTTTTCTCTGTCTCCACCCAATACTGGTACACAGTTGTGTTTAAAATGTATCTGTTGGATGACTGAATAGTGATGGCTGAAGATAGAGATGACATAGTGCAGTTGTAGGGAGTTCCTCTAATTACCTGCCAGGCCATTGCAGGAGACAGCATGGAGGGTGGTTATGAGTAAATGCACAGAATGTATTATTTAATTACACTGATACTAAATCCCAATGCACAGTCCAGGACATATTTAGATGGTTTGCCTTTGCCGTACATGATCTTGTAGCATTCTCTTTTCCCTAAAAGTCCCAAAGCCCCCAGACTTTTGTTGTCCTGGGATCGTATGATCTGCAGGTGGTCCAAGGATTTTGTTCTGAATATATAGCTGCATGAGGATGGGAAGCTCTAATGACTAATTTATTTTAAAATCAAAGTAGAATGAAATAAAATGTAAATTACACCTTGAAGCACACTTATCCTTCTTTTGTATCTCCAAGTGAAGCGATAGATGCAACCCCTGCATACACAAGTGTTTTGCACAGAAAAGTTCTGTCCTTTGGCCACAACCCAACCCCAGTCAGGCGTCTTACAAATCTATCTTATTGATCAAAGGGTAATTCTCTGTGTGGCTCATTGCACAAATAACTCTCAGACTAGAAAAGTAGCTTGGCCTGTATGCCTGCTGCTGAGAGTCTACGAGTTTCCTTTTCATCTACGAAGGACTGACTATTTCAGTCATCAAATAATGATTTCTTTAAAAGTAAACCTAGCATATTTTATTCTGAGCTAGCCCTATTTGTATTTTTCAAAACTTGGTGTTGTGAGCCAGTCAACCATAACGTCAATTGCTTATTTGAGGGCTCCAGCACAATTTTCATTGAATTAAAAACTGCCATTCTTAATTTGAAAATGAAGACAATTTTATGCAATTTATTTTAAATGAATTACGGTGGAGTTTAAAATAATTCCTGAAGGAATCATTGTACCTGGTAGTGTTCTGGTTTTTGTGGCTGCAGGTCCTAGAAGCTAGTTTTTCCTTCAGCATAACTTTTCTATAGACGCACTCCCTGGACCCCAGAGAGCTGCTCTTGACCTGGATAGGATACACATGTTAGGAATACAGAAGAAAGGCCATGTAAGGGAAGTAACCTAGAGGGTCCCTTCAGGTACAGGGAGGCTCCCACTTTCCTCAAACATCTGCCCTGCTGGTGTGCAGTTTGGGGTCCACAGCTTTCTGAAGCGTCATGGGATGAAGAGGTAATAGGAATATCTTTGGGGTGGGGAGAGTGGGCAGAAGTTCAGATGGGCTTCCTCAGACTCTTCTCCCTGCTTTTATCTGCCCTTGTGGTAGACATCTGAGCGATCATCAAGTTTAAGGTCACAGCCTTTATAATACAATCTGTCTCAGCCAGTTTAGGCAGTGAAAGCAGGACCAGGAATCAAACTTATTTACTTAAATCCACACAGCAGGATGATCTAGTTTGGTCCAGTGAAAGAATGGAGCTTGAAGGGAGAATCAGAAGTAGGATTCTAGTTCCAGCTTTGTTGCCAATTAGCTGTGACCTTGAGCAAATCAACTTAACTTCTCTGTGACTCAATGTCTTCATTTTCAAATGGGAATGAAGACACCTGCTTTAACTTAGTTTGCTATGATAATCAGATGAGATTACATACATGAAAATTCCCTAAAGTTTTTTAAAAGCAATAAAAAATGGCAGGTTTAAAAATGCTATCCATTAAAAGAATCTGAAAATATATATATATATGTATGTATATGCATACCTGAAACTAACATTGTAAATCAACTACACCTCAATATAAAATAAAATTTGAAAAGAATAGAAAAACTGATATCCATTTACGTATAAAGTGGCTTAAAAATTATAAATAAGTATAAAGTAAGTATATTTATTATAAGTAATAAATAAATATTAAGTAAATAAAGTAAGCAAGTAAAAGTTGAAATAATACAAACTAGAAATTTATAAGAAAATATTCAGCATCATTTTTATTGTTCTATCAAATTTTATAGGGAAAGAAAGCCTATATAATAACAAGGTCTACTGGTTAATCAGGCTCTCAGGGAAAAAAAAGCGTAAGATCTATAAACAAGCATTGATATGAGGTAAAGGTCTATGAAACTGTTGCATTTTTAACAAATAAGCAAAAGGCCCAATCTCACTAGTGAGGTTACTTGCCTGACCTGAGTTGAGGTAACTTGGGTTTTGGGTAAGGAGATCTGGGCTTGAGGACAACTTGGCTACTTACTGTGGTAGTTTACGTGCCATGACCAAGCCATGAATGCCTAGAATGGTCTGGTGCCTGTTCACACCTATAGTACATGTAAAGCATTAATACATGTCACTCAAGCCCGTTGTCGGAGAAGTGAGTCTTGAAATTCTTGCTGTACCAGCACTGTGGCAACCTCCCCTTAACCATGCTTGGAGTCTGGAACCAAGGAGTTTTCCTTTTGTGTCCACTCAAGGGCTTTCTAAGGACTGGCTGAGTCATGGCCTCTTTCAAGTAGAAAAACTGCAACACCCCCAGATTAGCTAGATATCTGTTTATAGCAAAGAACTCTAGCCATATCTGTGATGCCCAGTGGAAGCCGGTAACCTGGAGGGAAAAGATGCTGCAAAGTGGAAAATCACCAGGAATGAATAAGGAGTCCAGAAGAGTGTCATGGGGCAGGAAGTGCCATGGGGCTGTGCTCAGAGTCCCCCAACCTAGCTCTCTTCGGATGGTCCAGGGGTCCCAGAGGGAGAGCAGGACTGAGGGGGCTGTGTCTGGGAGTGCCAGCTCCTGTTGCTAAGCTACCTCCTCTGAGAGCCAGAAAGAGTCAGGTGCTTTCCTGCAACGTGGAGAGGAAGGTAAGCAGTGGAGACCCACAGGAAGAGATGTGAGGAAATGCTAACAGGAGAAGTGGAGAAGGAGCCCAGAGAGCTTCTTCCCTGTACCAACACCCAAAATTCCAGAGCCAGGAAGGCAGTGAGCAGGAGCTGAAGCAAGGACCACTGAGAGGAGGTAGGCAGCTTTGATTAGACATCAGCTATCAGCCCTCCTGGAAACTCCTACAGAGAGTTATAAGGAATGGAAAGGGGCGAAGTCCTGACAGTCTGGCAGGTGGAGACAACTGCTTTAGCAGACTTGGGTTCAAGAAACTAGAGTGCCCTTTACCTAAAACTCACACTGGGTGGGAAACTCTTAGGTTACATCATGGCTGGGCTGGGTCTGCATGGAACAATTCTGTTGCCCATTTTCAATCAGGTTAAGCAACAATCCTCCCAAGACACACACACACAGCATTAATAGTTATTTAACCAGATTGACCTCTGCTTTTCATGTAGGGGTAGGTTTAGCATCTCATAGGTGAGGTGCACCTGTTCCTCCCTCCCCCTAACCCCTGGCAATCACTGATCTTTTTACAGTTGTTTTGCCTTTTCTTGAGTGTCATTGAAATCATACAATGTGTAGTCCTTTAAGATTGCCTTCTTTCACTTAATAATATGCATTTAAGTTTCCTTCCTGTCTTTTCATGGCTTGGTAGCACATTTCTTTTTAGTGATGTATAATTGTCCATTGTATGGATGTACCACAATTTATTTATCCATTTACCTAGTGAAGGACATGTTGGTTGCTGCCAGAGATTTTTTTAAGCACCCAATTCCCTGCATTAAATACTTTCATGCTGAAGATACTTAGAGCAGTTTTTATTTCCTGCACTTTACTCTGATAAACAGGAGAAAGTGTCTATTAAAATAGATTCTGTTGCCATAGAGCAGAAGTCACAACAGAATAGAGTCCAGCTCAGAAATAGATTTACCTGACCACTGCTTTTCTAATGTATATTTTCATCATGTTGGTTGAACTCCTCTGACACCTCCACCTTGTTCTTCTTCCTGTGGGAGTGAAGAAATTACTGTCACTGACCAAGCTCAAAAAAGAACTGGGGGGTCTAAGGTTCAGACTTCACTAACAGAACCAGCATAATTGGGCTCCCCCTGCTTCTATGTCTTTGCTCCTACAGATAGTTCTTCTTTCAGTTCTAAGAGTACACTGAGTTTTTTCTCATCACATGGTCTTTCCACTTGTGTAAGGGATGCCCTTCCTCCAGCTCACCACATGTCTGGACCTTTTGCATCCTTCAGGTTTTAATTCAAATGTTACCTCCTTATGTAATGTAAACCCTCACTGTTGTTTTCCAGGTTGTCTCCCTTTTTCATGGAGAGATATACTTAATTCAGGCACTAAGGATCTCAAGCTTTACTTCTGATCAAGCAAAAGCTCTGTCCATATCTGACCAGTTAAATATGAGAGGCAGTATGGGAAGAGAATTCGTTTTCATTATCTGTTGCTGTGCAACAAACCATCTCAAAAATTGGTGAAGACAGTTTGTTATCAACTCTCACAATTCTGTAAGTTAACTAGTTCTAACTGGATGGTTATTCTGTTGGTCTTTCTTGCAGTTTCTCATGTAGTTGCCATCAGACAGTAGTTAGCTCCGACACATCCAGAATGGCTTCACTCACATGTCTGGTGCTTTGGTAGGGATACTTGGAAGGCTGGATCCAGTTGGATGCTGGGACGGCTAGGCGTCTCTCTTCCACGCAGTCTCAGGGCCTCTCCCTGTCCCCATGGCTTCTCCACACTGTGTCTCCATGTGGTTTCTCCAGTAAGGTAGCTAAACTTCTAACATGGTGGCCCACAGCTCCCAACAGCACAAAAACAGAAGCTGCCAGGCCTTCTGAAGGCATATTGCTAGATCTGATACAACATCACTTCTGCCACATCTTTTGATTAAATCAAGTTATAGAGCCAGTCCAGATTCCATGTGGAAGGGGACCATAGAAGGATGTGAACACTGGGAGGCCTGGTGCATTGGGGTTCATCTTTGCATACTAGCTACCATAGTACTTAAACATTGTCAGTCAGTGGACTTTGTCAACATTCATCAAGCCGGCTAATGAGTAATAATGATGACCATTCGTGATAATGAAGGTAATGATGATGATGAATGAGAATTCTATCTGCTATTTAAAACTGTTTTTCTCCTTGAGAATCTGAGATAGTTCATAGGAAACCATAGGAAGAGTCTCCAAGAACTGGGCGTCAAATGATCTAAGAATCAAAAAAGTTAAAAGCAACACATGGTGGATGATGTTAGCCATCTGGAAAAATCTTTAGGGCTAGCCTCTAAATCACTCAAGAAAAGTAGCCATTAAGTTTCATAAATAAGAGGGTGTTGATAACCAAAAAGAGAGTTTTCATGGAGAGTTGGGTTGGAAATCAGAATACAGTGGGTAAAGGAGTGAATGGGATGTGGCAACATGGGCAGGACAAGGGTTACAACTTTTTCAAGCAATGTAGCCAGGAGCTCGGATGCATTACTGGTATGAAAGGAAATAGGTACAATCTTTCTGGGTGGTAATTAGGCAGCAGACAATAAAAGCCTTAACTATATTAATGTCTTTTGACCCAGTTTTTCAACTTTTAAGAAATTAGCTTCATGAAATAATCAGACATGTGCAAGGATTTATATACCAAGAAATTCACTAAACATTTTTTTTGTTTTATTGTGAAATATACCTTATATACAGAAGCATGCAGAAAATAATTGGAGCTTAAAGAATAGTAATAAAGTAAGTACCTATCTAGCCACAGTCCAGGATAACAAGTAAAACATTTCTCCCCATGTGCCCTTTCCCAGTTTCATGTCTCTCTTCACTGCTACGAGTAACAATCATCCTAACCTTTGAACAATCATTTCTTTGCTTTTCCTTTATAGTTTTACCACCTTTGAATGTATCTCTACATGATGTAATGTTTAGTTTTGTCTGCTTTTGAATTTAATACAAATGCAGTCATGCTGTTTGTATTCTTCTATAATTTGCTTCTTTTCTTCTCCATTTTGTCTTTAAGTTGCTTCATTGTTGATGGGTGTGGTTCCAGTTCATTCATTTCTACTGCAGTATAATATTTATCTATTCTACCTTGATAAATATTTGATTATCCGTTTTACTTTTGCTATTATGACCAACTTTTCAAACAATGCTAAACTGTTTTCCAAGGTGATTTTTACTAATTTACCTTTTGACGTATGAGAGTTTGAGTTACACCACATCCTCATCAACAGTTAAAATTGTCAAACATTTCACTTTTGCCAATCTGAGGTAGAGAATGGTATCTGTCAAGCAGAGCACTGTGTACCAGTTGCCAATATTGGGGGAGGGCTCCAACTACTTGGAGGATAGCAAAGGTCATTGCCATGCCAGCCACCTGGAATAGAAATCCAAATACTTCTGCCCACTGTATTTTGGTACTGGAGTCACCAAGGGAAACACAACACAGTCATGCATTGGATGGAATGCATTTACCCACATAACGGAGTAACAGAGCAAAATCAGCTCTAATAATGTGTGTTTGTTTCCCATGGCTAGAGGGTCCCCTTAGCAGCCAGTGCAAGGCAATTGTCCAACATGCCAGTTGGCCTTCTTTTACTGAATAGGAGGACCCTGACCCCCATGGAGTCTGAAATACTGAAAGCCAGCGTGCCTGAGGTCATAGACACACAGGTTCAAGCAGAACAAAGGAGCACACATTGAGCCTGAATCAGGAAAACATAATCCACATAAGGCGATAAACCCAGCACAGGCTGTGCGGGCTCTTTGTCTCTTGATTAGGAAGTGTTCCAGGCCCAAGGCCCAAGCAGGGACTAAAAGACTGTGCACATGAGACAGGCTTTCCCAGTGATATCTTACTATGTTCTTTCTAATTACAGTGTTATTGAGGTACAATTCACATTTCATACAGCTCACCCACTTAAGAGTGTACAGCTCAATGGTATTTAGTATATTCACAGAGTTGTGCAATCATTATCATGACCTAATTTTTAGAACATCTTTATTACCCTAAAGAGGAACCCTATATCCATCAGCAGTTACTCCCTATTACCTCCAGCCCCTGACAACTACTGACCTACTTCCTGTCTCTACGGATTTTCTACTCTGGGTGTTTCATACAGATGGAATTCCGTCTGTATGTTGCCTTTTGTGACTGGCTTCTTTCACTTAGCATACTGTTACCAAGGTTCATCAATGTTGTAACATATATCAGTACTTCATTCTTCATTTCTTTTTACTTCATGAATAATAAACCATTATATGGGTATACTAAATTTTATATTATATGTTTTATGATGAATGTTTATCCATTCATTAGTTGATGAACATTTGGGTTGTTTATTTTCTTATTGCAGAATGCAAGATCTTAAAACACTTTAATTCCATTTATTCCCCTCAGGACTTCTATGAAACTGTTGTCATGTATTTTAGCTTTAAATTATTGTCATGGACTCAATGTTAAAAATGTAAACAATTGAGGGGAGGGTATAGCTCAGTGGTAGTGTGCATGCCTCACATACACAAGGTCCTGGGTTCAATCCCCAGTACCTTCATTAAAATAACTAAATAAAAACCTAATTACTTTCCCTGCCAGAAAGAATAAAAAAATAAATAAATAAAATTGTTAAAAATGTAAACAATTTAAAACAATTGCATAGAGAACATGAAGGGGATAAACAGAGTTAAAGTTTTCTAAGATCCTGAATTTTACAGTAGAAAAGTAGATATGTTAATTACAAAGATTGATACATAGGTTGTTGTTTTGTAATTAATTTTTAAAATTTACCCACATAATTACTTTTTTATTCTTCATTTGTTTTCATTTCAGACCTTCTATTTGAACTTACATTCTTTCCAGTATAAATATATGTGTGTGTTTAAATATCAATGAGCCAAGAAAATAAAACGCTATCAACTTAGAATTCTATACCAAGTGAGAATATCTTTCAAGAATGAGGGCAAGGTGGAAGAGTACAGCTCAGTGGTGGAGTGCATGCCTAGCACGTGCAAGGTCCTGAATTCAATCTCCAGGACTTCTGTTAAAATAAATAAATAAATAAATAAATAAACCTAATTATCTCCCCCTCATAAAAATTTTAAATAAAATAAAAAAAAAGAGAGAATGAGGGCAAGATAAAAGTATTTTCAGATAAAAACACAGAGAGAGCTTGCTAGCAGGAGATGCACACTAAAGGAAATTCTAATGAATATAGTTTGACACATTGAAAGTATCATTCCATTGGCTTCTAGTGTCCACTCTTTCTCTAGGGAGCATAGATCTTAATTTATCTATTGCTCTTTTCAAAGTAAACTACCTTTTATTCCTGGCTGCTTTTAAGATTTTTGTTTGTTTGTTTGATTGTTTGTATTTGCTCTTCTGGCTTCTGCCTTCATGTAGTCTTTGGCTTGGATATTCTTTATTTCCTTGCTCCTTGATGCTTTTGAATATGGTAGATTTGTTTTCAATGGGATTATCTATCTGGGAGCTTGGCCTGGCATGATACCAGAAATGAAACATCACCATTTAGTAATACAAAATTAGAAACAATCTTGCTACCCAATAATAGCTACTGGTTAAATAAAAGGATACATCCTTTCAATGGAATAACATATAGCCTTTTAACTCATATTTTTAATGGGAAACATTTGTCTTTTTAAAGGGTATAGTTTATCAAAGCAGGGTAAAAGGTAGGGTTGGAACTTGCATGCTTTGGGAGCTTCCTTTGTTTTAGGCCTGTCCTATGAGTATTTATATGGATTAATGCTTTTAATATATACAACAGCCCATGGCATAGAGGTTATTGTTCCTCATCTAAAGAAAATACTCAGAAGGAGTCAATAACTTGCCCAAAATAATCCACCAAGGACAAAGAAAATTATAAGTGACTATGTATATTAACTGTCTAAAGAAAAGATACTAACAGAAGGCCAAGAGCCAGGGAAAGGTGAGAGAAAGAGCCAGCTTGGGGGGGCGGGGGGGGGCTCTGTCTACCTCTATACAAGTGGTGAGGATACTAACTGACTGATGTGAGATCTGATCAGTTTGCCCAACACATCTCTGTAATGGCATCAGACAAATATAGAGCCATGGAGCACATCCAACTAACTCTCCCACTCTCACTCCATGACCATCAGCTCTCTTCTGATACATATTTTCCTGCAGATGAAAGGATGTGTGTCCCAGTTTAACCATCTAGGCAGTGGTCTTTCTCACTATAAATTAGTACTTTGGGCTTTGAGTTTATTCATCTGTCCCTTGGAAGTCAGATCATGTGACCCCATCCCTCTGAGCTCTGTCATTTCTTGGTGCTCTCACAAAGTTGAGTTTCTGGACCTGCAAAGCTGAGGACCAAATCTTGGACCAAGAGTACTCTTGCAAAGTAATTCCCTGGGAGCCCCTCAGTGGCAGCCAGCTAGTCTATCTGGTATCTTCACCTTGCTTAATTTAAGTGTAGTTTGAGTAAGTTGTTGAAATGTGCTGTCAGTTATCAAGTTTTTATCTCTTACATCTAAACCCACCCCTCTATACTTTGCAATATGATGCTAGGTCTAGAATTCTGAAAATGACATTTCTTCTTTGTCAGGGAGCCTGTAATGCTAGAGGAGGAAAGAAGGGACTTGCACTTTGCTGTGCGTCCTGAATGTTTCCTGTTTCTGTGAGCATCATGCTAGCATCTCTCACTCTTTTCTCTCTTTTAATCCCAACAGCTTCAGTTCCATCCTGTAGCAGCAGCTTAATTCAGTTTTGAGTTATTCTCAACATTGCAGAATCATATTCATCCTGCCTTCTCAGAGATACCTGTGTAAGCTGACTAAGGCCCTCTTTTTAGAGGTCAACTTCCTTCTCTGATTTCCTAAGTTTTAACAATTCCAATTTCTTTTCTTCATTCCCCAGTTCTAGGGGTGGTAAATGCTTCTTGCAGCTGATACTTCAGAGACACTTCATTTTGCCTTTTCCTTTACTTAGTTAACAACTGTATACATAGTTAACAATTATATTTTCTCTGTTCTAGTAACTGGTATGGTTTCTGTCTCTTGACTGTACCTTGAATGATACAGATGTACAAGAGCTACAATTTTCTTCTCTTTCTTTTATTGAAATTGGCAAGAGGATATTTACTCATGTCTAAGAATTTATACATGATTTGCAAAACATAACAAAACAAAACCCAAAACAAGATGAGTTCACATCATACAATTTGTCAAAATAGGAAGAAACCTAGAAGAAATAAATGAACAGTAAAATGGCATATTTTGTAGATATTTGATATTTTCCCCCATTCTCCACAACTGAGCAGTTGCTCACAGTGCTCTTATATCTTTTTCTTAGTTCTGGAAGCCAATAAATCCCAAAATAACACCATTACAGTAAAACAAGCTGCATAGCCCAAAGATGGATTTACTGGAATGATGTCAAGTGATTGTTTCCGTAGTATTGAGTGCTTACTTTAGGACTTTCTTAGAGCTGAGTTGTTGAAAGGTTATTATTTTGGCTTGAGAGAAGCTTGAAAGGATATTCTAGGGGAAGAGAGCATGGCTTAACATTGCTTACTTCTGGGGCAGTTCTGGGGCTGCCTGGAGGACAAAGGAAGAACAACTCAAGGACATGTTTTGAACAGTGTGTAGCCAAAGTTGTCTCCAAGAGGAGAAACAGTTTAGCTGTTTATGTTAAAGAAATAAGCAGTACTGAGACTTATACCAAAATTTAAATTTAAAAATTGTGGTTTTGTGTAATTAGTCAGGCTTAGATTGCTGAATATTGCTGAAAAATGTACATGCTTCAGATCAGTTTAGGATGTCCCAGTTCAAAAAGGAAAGCTTCTTGAGCAGAGTTACCCTATCAGCTGATCACCTACTTATGACATAGATTTCCTTCATTTTCCCTGCAATCTTGAACCTCCCTCCATCACAGGTCTGGGCAACACAGGCGTAGCTCAAGGCAGGATTTATGGAAATAATTGTCTGTTTTTATATTTCTGCAGTAAGCCAAGGATGCCTATTTCAGAGAAGTTACCCCATGTACCTTTTTCCTCTAGACAGTATTTCAATATTAATAATATATAAAAGTGACCAGATAGGCTTAAGTCTTTTTGAGGACTGTGATTACAAGATATGCAACCTTTCCCATCATCTACACAGTTCTCTTTCCCAAGCACAGCACCAAAGATATTTGAATCAAATTGTATTCTATATCTGAAGCATTTAACTCCTCATCCCTTACTACAGTCTTAACTTTACCATCAGTAAGACCTCCATTCTAATCTTTGTCTTGCCTCATTCATAGACCCCTCTTAATTATCCTCTTTTGGGGGAGGATGTAGCTCAAATGGTAGAGCACATGCTTAGCACACACAAGGTCCTGGATTCAATTCCTAGTACCTCCTCTAAAAATAAATAAGTGTACCTAACTACCTCCCCTGCCCCCTCCCCCCAAAATTTATCCTCTTTTTTCAATTACCTCCCAAGACACCAAACTCCTAGTCATCATTTTCCATGCATGACGATGTAATTCATATGATCATGGTAACATAAAAGTGAGAAGTTAAAGGGACCTAAATGGTTGAAAGCCATCTGCATTTTACTTAAAATGGTAAGATACTAGCTCTGAGTAGACTGTAAATGGTTGGGTATGTATATTATAATCCCTAGAACAAATATGCACATACATATGTACACACACACACACACACACACAAAGGGATATAGCCCAGATGACAGTAGATAAATTAAAATATTAAAGAATATTCAAATAATCTAAAGGAAGACAGCAAAGGTGGAGTGGGGAACAGAAGAATAAATAATGAAGGGGACAAACAGAAAATGAATAGTAAAGTGGTTAACTTTAATCCAACCATATGATAGTTACGTTAAATGTAAAATGGTTTAAACATGCCAGATAAAGACAGACATAGTTAGATTGGCCAAATAAACAAGCAAACAAACATGACCAAAATATATACCATCTACAAGAAACTTACTTCAAATATAGGTATATAAGTAGGTTAAAGTAAAAGGATGGAGAAAGATGTACCATAAGAACACTCATTAAAAGAAATAAGGAGTGCCTGTACTAACAAAAGACAAAGTAGACTTCAGAGCATAGAAAATTACCAAGGACAAAGGCAGACTTTGCAGGTTGATAAAGTAGTTAATTCATCCAGAAGACATAACAATCCTAAATGTGAATGCACCTAGCAACAGAGATTCAAAATACGTCAAATAATAGTTGACAGAACTGAAAGGAGAAGGAGACACATTTACAGTTATGGTAGGAGACTACGATACTCCTCTTTTCATATTAGGTAGAACTAATAGAAATTCAGCAAAGATGTAATGCCTTGAGCACATCCTTTTGACATAGTTAACCCCAAACTTATTTCCATCCTCCTTTCTTTTCCTCAGCTCACTTCTGCTCTCCATTCTCTTTCAGCTCCTAGCTTTGTATTAAATTCATCTTTTTTGTCTTTGTAGTTTTATATCCATTTCCAATTGGTTGCAAAAGCAAAAATAGGGCTAATGAAAGTTTAAAGGGGCACAGAGTGTGCCCAGCTTAGTCTGTCTGAAACAGCCACTGGCAACTGGTAATGTGTTTTGTTTTGTTTTGTTTTTTAACTCTGAAGCTTCCCTTTCTCCTTTTGAATAATTCACAAAGTATTCATACAGCCTGCTCTTATCACTTTGTAACTGAGAGATACATTATGGTCTAAAGAGACAGTGTGTCTTGAATGCTGTGCCCCACTATTTTTTTATTCCTGTTAGGATAGTTAAAATGTAGCTGCTTTGATTTGTGTGATGTTCAACTAAACTTCATCCACCATTTACAAAGCAATGTTTGTAAAACACTGATTTTTTTCATCTTTGCTGATGGAAATTAACATTTACAAAGCAAGAAAGCAAAATTCCACTATGTGGAATAGTGCAAACAACTTTATTTATCAGTCTTTACTTGTAGGCACTAATTATTTTTTAATATGAGTTAAGTTAAGTTATATTACATTCCCAAAGTTTATTCTCCAATGATATGGCAAAGATGAATTTTCATTTTTTAAAAATAAAGAATTGAACACACTAATAAACCTTTTTTTGTAATTTTATTTATTTTCATCTTTGTTTTCCTTTACCTTTTAGGAATTTTCTTTTCTGATTTTTTTTTTTTTTTTTTTTTTTGCTGTGCTAAAATAAAACTGTAGTCTGTCTTAGGAGGCCCTCATTATTTTAAATATTTTGATAAATTTTTAAAAAATATACAATGTGCCCTTCAGAGTGACGAAAGTTCAGTTACATAGACTGCCATATTTGGAAATGAACACTTACTGCATCTTAAGAATTATATCTTTTTTTACATTATAGCATGTTATCATACCATAAGCCTTTTAGAAGAAAAATGAAACGTTTATACCTTTTCCAAAAGTATACAGCTAGCATTGAACCTGATAGGCATAAACACACAATTTATATAGAATATTTTAAATGTATACATTGGAAGGATATTTTAATACTGCAAACTGCCAATAATAAATTTAACATGTAAGGACTCCTTTCCTGTACTGTCTGTAATAAAGGTCAGTCCAATAACATTTTTACCTCAACTTATAACACTTATATATGGATAAGCAATAGTTTCCTTTGGAATCCTTTGCTAGTTCACTGAAGAAAATAAACTTGCTCCACAATGTAATTTTATTAAAGCACATCAATTTTGGATAAATTTTTAAATTTGCCTCTATAAGTCAAGAAAATAATAATAATTATCATTCACTGAATGCTTATGAAGTACTAGGCATTGTGCTAAAATTTTTACATACATTGTCTTATGTAAGTTTCACAGACATCACAGCACTTGTGTGGCAGATATTTTATCTCCACTTTACAGTTTAGGAAACTGAGTCTCAGAGAGAATTAGTAAATTGCTCAAAGTTATCCAGCAAGACCATGTCTTAGCTGAAGCCCAAATCCCTGCTTCCAATCATGTCAGGAGCACCACTGCATGACTGAATACCAAACCACAAACACCAAAACATTTTCATAATAAGTGGGGAAAAATCAATCATTAATTACTGGTAACTTGGTGTCATATTAGACTTCCAGTTGTTTTACTGTATTTCACCAAGGTCACTATTGAATTCTGTTAATCTGATTTCTTTGTGGTTAAAAATCCAAGGAGAATTGGTTGAGTTCTATCAACTCTGAAGTTTCTGTATCATTTGGAAGCATGTAACTCTTATCATAAAAAAATTCTTAAAATCACAATTATATAATTAAATGGCAATCACACCCACATGTGTGTGCAAAAATATGGTAATAAGGGAATAGAAATAATTATAGTAATAATGAAATAACAATACAATAATTAAATATTAGGCTAGTAATGTTGGAATTGTAAGTTTTGTAAGTTGAAATATGGAAGTTGAAATGAAATTTTTCTCCTCAATTAAGAAGTAATATCTTTATATTTCCTTAAAATATTAGAGGAAATGCCATTTTACAAAGACTCCTTCTCATTGGCAGACTATTCTGCAGAATACTAGTAAGCTTCACATCATTCAAAGATGATAGCTTAATTTTTTTTTTACTTTAGGTTTATAACACAGTAAGAATTCTCTAGGCCTTAAGTAGCTTACCATAATGAACAAGAAACTCTGCAGAAGATAATTTCAAAAATAAGTAAATAATTTAAATGTAAAACCCTGTATGAATCGATCTTTGTAACTCAGTATTTAGAATATTCTTTTAGCAATCTAGAAACTGTAATATGTTGCCCAAAAACCCTTGTCTCTTTTTTGCTGCATTTATTATTAATATCAAAAAAGAATATATAATGACAATTGAAAATATTTCATATCTAAGAAAGATATCTTATTGAAAAGAATAAAGAGTCATAGACATGATAAAAATAAAATACTCATAAATATTTTGGTGAGAGTTTCAAAAAGAACAGTCATAGACAGCTCATGGTAAACACATAAAAATATTTTATCTGTAGCATGTAACCTAAAAACACCTTTCGGAGCTCTCTTGATTGACCCTGAATAAAAATCTTACTTCAGGTGACAAAAAAAGGTCCATTAATGTTGCTCATGCATTTCAACATAAAAATGGAATGGAATCATTGACTACAAGTAGAAATGTGCAAAACTACTCAAGATGAATACGCTGCTTTGAGCCTACACATTCACTCCACTTTTGTCTGCCAGCTTGATTTTTGAATTGGGCATTCATGGATAAAAGGTATGTGATCTGAAAAAATAGTGTGTGTCTTTTAAAAGTAGTGTCATGTAATGTCATTCCTTTTGGCAAAATTTATGTTACACGGTATTGGACTATGGGCTAATGTAACATGATGCATTAAAAACTGCACATGATGATTGTAATGTGTGTCAGAACAATGAATTGTTATATCAGATACCTGTTCAGCTGTAAATAGGGCCCTCTGTAAGTCACTGACAAAAGCATTGTATTCTTTTGATGCCTGTATAGAACTCTTGTTGTCTAAAACATGCACCCTCCCAACATCCATACTCTGACCTGTGACCATTTAAGTTGCATGTTTAATACATGCACACAACAAAAACACAGCACATTAGGGAAACCATCATTGGAGATATTTTTCGTTTCATAGGCATTTTTCTTCCAAAAATCCGATGGCTTTATCTTCCCCCTTCTCCCCAACAGAGACATACACATGGAATTCTAATGGACTCTGCATTAATTAGAAAATCCTTTAGGCTACAAGCAACAGAAATCTCATAAACAGTAGTTAAATACATAAGCATTTGTTCTTCTCACATAAGATGATTAGAGACAGTTGCTGGTTTTGATTTAGCAGCTCGGGAATGTCTGGACTGGTGTGTCTGAAATATCTGTCTTTCCCTCATGATTGAAAGATGGATGTTTTAACTCCAGTTATTCCATCTACCTTCATGGAATAAGTGGGAAAATAGCAATTCCCTGTATTTGTTCCTTTTATCAAGAAATCCAAAGCATTTCCAGCAACCACCTACATATTTCCGCTTATGTCTAACTGCCCAGAATTGTGTACCTTGTTACCTCTAGCTGCAAGGAAGCTTGAGAGAGTAGGCCCTACAATGGAAGAAGGTTAAGAAGAACGGTATAAGGAATGAGTGTTTGGTAAGCCAGTTAATAGTGTCTACTGTAGATGCCCCTAACAATTCATAAATAGAGCAGAGAACATAATATTGGGAAGGGTTTAAATAGTGATCAATTCATACAGTAAAAAATTTAATACTGACTTCACCATACACAAATACAAATTCTAGTGGAATGTGGATCTAAATGTGAAATGGGAAAAATAAATCTCCTATAAGAAGACATAGGATAATATCTTCATGATGTGTGTAGGCAAAGATTTTTTAAATAGGATACAAAAAGTGCTCATCATAAAGGGGAGAAAATGTAGTAACTGGACTCCTAAAACCTAAATCTAGAATTGAGAACTTCTGTTCATCCAACATACTGTAATTCAGAGAGTGAAAAGGCAAGCCAGAGTTATGTTGTTCACAGTTTCTGGTGTTATAAATAGTTCTCCTCCTAGCACATATCTTGAGCATTTGTACTTGAAACCTGGAGAAGAATTTGTGGATCACAGGGTACACATATATTCAGCATTAGTAGACTTGATCGAATCTTTGTTCTTGGGTTCCAGTGGAGACATACCTGGGGAGCTTCAGCCTGACCTTCCTCCATGGCTTACTAAGAAGAGTCATAAATTCAGTTATAGATGTAATATGACTAATGCCCTGGCTGACCCTTATGGCTTGGTGGAAACACGGTTTGAGAAAGAAAACACCAGGTAACATCAGCACACAGTTGGTGTTTTAGTTTCCTATTGCTGCTGTAACAAATCCCTGCAAACCTAGTGACTTTAAACAACACTCCTAATGAATGTGCTAAGTTCCAGACATGCTCTTCTCTGTATCTACGGTGAAGTCACAACCCTAGCTCCTTATGGAATTCAGGATCAATTTCCACTACCAGAATAGGAAGTTCTTTTTTTTTTTTGCCTGATGATCCACTCACATGAAGGGTCCCAAACAAGCAAATAGTAGGTTTAGCTTTAAGTTCAATGGAATTCTTCCTTTCTCCTATCATGGAAGCATTCTTTATGGGACTAGAACCTCTAATGTAACAGAGCCCAAGGTGGCATGGACTACTCTAAGAACAGATTCCACAGGTGGATTACTGGATGCGATGGTGAAAGATACCTATCCAATTTTCATCCCTTGGTTTCTTGGTTCTATTCCACGTAGTCTACCTATTGAGGGACAGATGTCAGCTATTAGTTCAGTGTGTATATCATATTCTGGAGAATGATGCTCCAATGCTACAGTGTACTGTCCCCAAATTACCATTTTAGCTGAGGCTTTAACAAACCATTCTATCATTCTATTAAACTGGTTGCTTCTAGGTGATGAGGCATATGGTAAGACCAGTGGGTTCTGCAGTCTTATTGCTATATTTCCTTTGGTCTTAGGCAATGTTGAGTGTATTACCATGTCAATAAACAAATCCATATCGAGAATAGATGTCAATTCTGGTAAGGATAGATCACTGCCTGTGTCATTTTAGATCCTTCAAGAAGCAGATGCCAAGATAGGATTAGACACACAAGAATTTATTGGAGGAAACATCTATGAAGGATATGGTGAGAGAGAGCAGAAATAGCAGGGAGAACCTTCAGATTGCAAGGCAGGTCTGGTCTGACACCTGTGAAAAGAAGGAGGGAAGGAAAGATTGGGTAGAAAAAGTTGTAGACTACAGTGCAGTTCTTAGAAAATCTTGACAAGGTCAATAAAGAGTTCCCAAATAAAGAAATAGCTTTCCCATTAGAGAAGTCATCTGGCTCTAGTACCTCCACTAGCTCAGTAATTGTGTGGGATGGAATCATGGACTTGGTGTAAATATATGAATCCAAAGTTGTGGAAGCTTAAGGCTGATAGTCAGCTATGCTCCCCACAGAAGTTTGTCTCAAAGGTAGATCTGAGTGTGTACTCTCATGGTTGCTACACTTCACTTTCCAGGGTGGAAGGGGTCCTATGTAATCAAGCTGCCACCAGACAATCTTCTCTTGGAATGGTGCCATATCGAGGGCTCAGTGTTGGTCTTTACTGCTGGCAGGTTAGCCATTCAGCAATGGCAGTAGCTAGATCAGCCCTGATGAAAGGGTGCCTTTGTATTAGTTATTGGTGGATGCATAATGAATTGTCCCAGATGTTAGTGGTTTAAAACAATGGTGCAGTTTAGGAAGGTGCCTCTGGCTCGGGCTCTCTCAAGAGATTGCAGTCAAACTGCATTCTAGACTGAGGTCTCATCTGAAGGCTCAACTCAGAGGATCCTCTTCTGGGGTCACCCACATGGTTGTCACCAGGCCTCAGTCCCTTATCACATGGGCTCCTCCACAGGGCTAGGTCATGATGTGGCAACTGACTACTGACAGTGTGAATGACCCATGAGAAAGCAAGAAAGGGCACCCAAGATGGAAGCCATTTTAATAACCTAATATCAGAACTGACATCCCCTCATTTGTGCCATATTCTGTTTGTTAGAGTCAATACGTCCATACTTATGGGGAGGGGGTTACACAAGGGCAGCAATGCTGGGGGGCAGGAATCCTTGGTGGCCATCCCTGCGGCTGCTTATCAAAGCCTCCATCTCTGCTACTCTCCAGTGGCTGCTCTGTTCATGGACTAGCACTGAGGTGGCTGAGTGGACAAGTTGCTTGACATCCACAGGACAAGTCATTTTGTCTGCTTGGTTATCGAGTGTCTCCACAGCGATCAATGCTCCTTGGTAGGCATTAACACGAGACACAAAATCACAAGCTTTATGTGCTCTCCTCATTCCTGTATTTCTTTTTCAATAACTGCCAGTTTGGTTTCTTTCTGGCCTCTGACCAACCAGCTAAGCCGTTCATCACTGCCCAGGAATCCATACCTCAGGCTACTTCACCTTCCACACAAAGTGATAAAGTGTTCTGCTCGCAGCTTTGCAGCCTGGGGAGGATTAACCTTTCCCTGTGTCCTTTAGGGCAGTCCCTACTAGGCCTGTGTTGCTGCAGCCATCCATATACAGTTAACATCAACATATTGTACTGACCTGTTGGTGGATGAGGTCCAAATTTTTTCTTTCTCCATTAGAAAACTTTGGTCAAGAGAATCCTCGGGGAGGTCATAGGTTTGAGTTGATGGAGATGTGTTGGTGTAACCAACAGAGCTAGATGTCCTAGGAGATGGGGACACATTTATCTAATTTGCTTGTGCCTTCCAGACCTGCTCAGGCCCAATTCCAAATGTACCATTTTTGCACCATGGATAATTATTATGCCCACTCACAGTGAGTCTGCTAATACTCTTCTAATAATTGGTGGCATTGGTCCTATAGTTACTTGGTGTCACATCAATTCCAAGTCTCTACTAGGGTGCAGAGTGTTTCTGGAGTTGTCTTTCAAAGAGTAATTCTAGTGGGGAGGGTATAGCTCAGTGGCAGAGTGCATGCTTAGCATGTAGAAGGTTCTGGGTTCAATCCCTAGTACCTCCATTAGAAAAAAAACCCCTAATAATAAATAAATAATAACCCTAATTATCCCCCCACCCCCCCAAACTCAAACAAATAAAAAACAACTTTTAAAAAGTGAGTACTTCTCTACCTCAGTAGGCACGGTCTGTGTGCTGCCGTCCTCTCAGGGTTTACCAGAGGCTTCACATACATAGCAGTTTATCCAGCGGATGCATCAGCATCACTGGGTCGGCTGCTCACACAGCCTGAGGGGAGCTCGCACTGTGGCCTGGCCCTGATGCAGAGCCCCCTGCTCTGTGCCCCAGTTGGTGTTCTGAATCACCTGATTAATGAGTAAGAACCGTACTCCCAAGTGCAGTATATTAAAAGTGATTCCAGAGGCCAGAGGGGAGGAACAGATAAGTGAAACAGGGGAAAAAGAAAAGTCAATGCCAAGTGTGGATTGCTGAGTTCACCATTGCCGCAGGTGACTGGGGTTTGACTTCCTGAGACCATCTGAAGAGCCTTATGAGATGTGTCTTAGAATTGCCTGGTGCCTGGAGAATGAAAGGGGAAGCATGGTCCACAGGCTTCTGTTCCCCTGCACTACTGGGTTGTGCACTTGTGTACTGAGCAGTTCCCACGCCTGTCTACCTCTTTGGGGCCCACGGCCCAGGCCTGAAGGAAGGCACTGCCTGTACTCATGTGATGCTGTTCAAAGTCTGACTGTGACTAGGAGCCAGTGCAGTGGCTCCCAGAAGAGGGAAGGCCAAGAGAATCTGAAAAGACATCCTAGAGGGAGAGAAGGAAGGGAATCTTTTAGATCTTTTCAGAAGAGGTGCAGTTCCTAATGATGAATGAAGTACTTCAAGTCTTTCAAGCACCGAGAGGTAATTATTAGAGACATTTCACAAAAATATCCTTTTATCAACAGTACTTCTTTATTTAAGTAATCTCTCCAGGGCGTCTTCTCCAGTTGGCCACCTGGTTTTATTAAGGGGAATTACAACATCAGAGCAACTGCACTGTAAGTCTCCCTATAGCGCTGTAAGTCTCATCACATGCAGGTTGTCTCAGAGTGAAAACATGACCAGTCTCTTGCTTTCATCAAAATTAGACATCTATCTTGGTCCCATATTTGACTTTCATTTAACTCAGCAAATACTTACTGTGCATCAACTTGCCTCCAGGCATTAAGTTTGGTGCTGGGGAAACTACCATGAATGTAATGTGGTCTCTAATCTTGAGGAGCTCGGAGTCAATTGGGGGAAACTGGAATGAAGTGAGACTAAGTTCAAAGTCTTGTAGGTGTGTGCAGAAAACAACTTGTGTTTGTAAGGGAATCTGCAGCATTCTTTAATAAAATATTACCTCAGCCCTCCAAGATTAGCAATGGAGAATTGCTACCCAGGGAGGAGATGGCTAGACTTGGCGCTTGTTCAAGATTCACCCCTTCCCGGGGCTCTCTCAGATCTCTTCCACTCTCAATCTTGAATGTTGATAAATTATCCCGTATAGAGTCTCCTACAGATCGATTCCTGTAGTTCACCTGAGGCCCAGGCTGGAATATTTTAACAGAATTCAGTTGAGATTTAGGGATAACAGAACAAAAGGGTGGCAAACAGTGAGAAATGCAGTTTACATAGTTTCCATTTCAAATACCCTGGGGCATCTCCCTGCCTAGACCTTGCAGGCCCCCTACGGTTAGTACACCCCCCCCCATACTAACAAGAAATAACCTTCTGTTGGTCTACCTTCTCAAAGTCCAGACCCAAAGGAGCAAGGCCCAGAGAAAGATGGTGTGTGTGGAGGGAGAGGGGATGCGGGGTAGCTGTGGGATGTTTCAGATTATTTTAGTAGCCCTCTTGCTGGAATGAGAAGGCTCTGTGACATTGTTAAATGGAAAAAAAAAAAGTTTTAAAGCAGCATTTATTCATTCAAGAAATATTTATTGAGTACCTACTGTGTGTCAGGCATATGCTGGGATACAGTGGTGAATAAGTCCAACATGGGTCCTTTTTATATGGAGTTAATAGTCCATATAGGAATTCATTGGGATCTCATTAATGATTATATGTATATTTCTATATTCATATAAATGTGTATCCTACTGTATTCTTAGTTTCCTATTTAGGACCTCTTTCCCAGATGACTTATTTATTTAATGAATGCTTTGTTTGGGGCTTAATAAGTACCAGCCCTGTCCTAGGCACTTTATAAATGTTAATTCATTTAAGCTTTGTAACAGCCTTATGAGGTAGGTATTATTATCACCCACAATTTACAGATGAAGAAACTGAGGCATAGAGAGGTTAGTAACTTGTCCAGGTTTTCACAGTTAGTAAGAAGTAGAGCTAGGATGTGATCCTATGCAGTCTGGCCCCAGAGTTCACGCTGTAAATTCCCGACTCTGGGAACAGTTACACCTGATGCCCTATCCTTAGGGATGGGGCCAAAACCCATAGCTTCAAGCATACAATATAGACACACGGACACAGATACACAAACACTGTCCTTGAGGGCCTGGGCATGGCCCTGGGTACATACAGCATCAGCAGAGGTCTTTTGACTGGTACACACACTTGTTTATTACTGGTTCACAGATACAAAAATCATCAAACCAAAGAGATAAAAAGCAAATGGGTGGAGGCAGAGTTGGGGGTTTGGAGAAATAGATGTTTACATCAGAAAACCTAGGCTGAGAGAAATCCTGCAAATCAGTGCAAAACTAAGCTCTGAGGTTCTGGAAATCAAGGCAAAAAGGAAAGTATGAAGAGTTATAGGGCTTTGTTCCTTGACAGTAGCAATAGCCCTAGCTGCACAATCTTTTGGTGTGTGGGTCTGACTGCTGTTGTTTCTTTCCCTTAAGGGGTTTCCCAGTAACTGTATGTTAATGATCTACTGGATTTCTGATTGTAGCATTTGCTTTGGTGAGTCTGCTGGTTTTCCTGTTTTGTTTTATTTTTACTACCGCCCCCACCTCCCAGTATTTCATAGCTCTGCTATGTCACTTGAAATTGTATTTTAGTGTGCCAACCAGTCAGATGACAGTATTTACTGAATTTAACACCTGCTGTGTACAGAACACAGATGGAAGTTAGGATAGGAAGATTTAGAGAAGACAAGATTCTTATCTCTAAAGATGTTTATAATCCAACAAGGAGAGTGAGCACGCCCTCGTGAAGGACTCAAACAATAGTTTTTAGAAGAAATATACCAAAAATAAAAATTAATACTGGGTGATTCCAACGTATCCAGAGAGCATTAAATAAGCAGGGGTCAGTCATGGTAGACTTTCTCCAGGAAGTGGGTTTTGATTTTGGATTTATGCTATTTTAACTGGCAGGATCTTGAACTGTCCGGAGCTAGCCACAAAAGCCAGCATGAGTTAATTAAGTGTAGGGAAGGGTAAAGACAGTCAGGTAAGTGTTTTTGAAGAATGACACCAAGAAATAAGAAAACAAAGAGGCTCTGCCCTGTGTTTCTTGGGGACACCATCAGGAAGAGGCTGCTAGAGCTTACCGGAGGTGCACCTCACTTTAGGCAATAGACACGGTTTTTGAAAATGTAAAACAATAGTCAAAAGCTGTTGAGTATCTACTGTGTGTTAGGCATTGCGCTTTAACCTTTATATCTGCACTGTGAAGCGGCCATTATTATTCCATTTTGCATGCAAGGCAACAGGCTCAGCAGCAAGGTTAAGGAGCCTATGTGAGCCCAGTGTCGTTTAGCTATTGAGGGGTAAAACCCCGAATGTCAGTTGGTTTGCTTGATCACGAAGCCCAATCTTTTGTGTGCCACATACTTTTGTAAGTTGAATACTTAAGATACATAAGAGGTGATGATTATTTGATTAAGTCCTGTAGTCATTTCTTTTGTGACGTGCATTTATCTAGTTTTTGCGGAGGTCTGAGGTAGAGGGTAAGGATTTTCTTAACTGCGCACATGATAGTTTATTTTTTTAAACCTACATCATTTTGCCCCATTTGAAGCTAGATAATGACACCGAAAATATCTTATAGACAATTTTTACATCATTCCATCCATTTAGCAGATAATCTTGAAAAGCAAAGTCATGGCCAGTCTATCCAGGCAGAACACTGAAGTTTCCACAAACACCCAGGCTGTGGAGACCGGGAAAAGTGTAACTTGTGTCCACACGAAAAGGAGGGCTGTTCAAGAACTAAAAGGAGGGTTGTCTGAGCGAGAGCAGGGCAGGTTCCGCGAGAAAAGTGGGTGGAATGGGGCACAGCAGGCGAGGAGTGACCCGCCCCCAGCCCCCCTGGTTCCCCGCCCCGCGGGTGTGGCTGCGGCGCCTGGGCCGCGTCGGAGTGTGCGCATGCGCGCTGGGCCGCGGCGGCTACGCGGACGAGACCGCCTCTTTCGCGCCGTCTCCCTTCACGGTTACCCCGGCTCTCTGCCCCTCCTTCCCGCGGCGCTCGAGGGACCATGGCCGATCCTCGCGTGAGGCAGATCAAGATCAAAACCGGCGTGGTGAAGCGGTAAGAAGCCGGAGACGGCGCAGCCACCGCCGCCTCCTCTCCCGCGCCCCATGGCGGCCCGAGAAGCCGGGCGGAGCGCAGGCCCGAGGCGGGCCCCGGACTCCAGGCCTCACCTGGGGCGCCGCGGCCGGTGGGGACGGGCAGGGACGGAGGGGGCGCGCGGGGGCCCGAGTCCGTGGGCCGAAGCACGCCTGTCTCCCCTTTCCCACAAAAGCCGGGCGGTGGAGGGCGAGAGTCGCGGCGGCCCCACCCCTCCTGCGACCGCGGTGGGGAAGGCGGAGGGGCGGCGGCCCGGCCCCGCGAGGCTGGGCCGAGCTCGGGTCCTACCTACGGGTGCGCGCCCCGGGTCTCCCTGCCGAACCCGACTGGAGGAGGGCGCGTTCGGTCCATTACCGGCCCTCAGGTGGACGCGCAGGCCCGTGGTGAAGTTTAGGAGGGTCGCCGCGAGCCCCTTCCTCATCCAAAGCGAGACCTTGCGAGCGCCCCGTCATCTAACGTGGCCGGCGGGACTCGCAGCCTTAATAACCGGGGCGTGAACTTCTAGCACACTCGACAAACTTCTGTGGCCTAACTCTCCCCAGGCAATTCCCCGAGGCTCGCCCCAGAGCCTGTGGGATGCTGTTTAACTATCTGTCCTGGGTACGCCAGTCCTGTAATTGGCCGTCATTCTGACCGCTGATAGACACTGAAGTGCTTATTAGAACTTTATTGTTCAGACACCAAAAGATCAAACTTTTGGGTCAAGCATTTCAAGAGAAAAGGTGAACAGCCTTCTGAAGAAGCAGGTTATTGCAGTGGAAATGTCTAATCCTAGCTGTCTGGCTAATTCCTCTTTGCCCACCTTTTCTCCCTTTACCGGTATTTTCACCAGGCGAATGACAAGGCAAAAGGGAAAACAAATTCACTCTTTAGGATGTTGTCTCCCAGACTTCGCAAATCATTGCACTGTGCTTTCCTAGAAGCTGTCTTTATTGTTAAAGCAGTAAGGACATAGGATAGGTAGTAGTTAAATGTACAGCCTTTTCTGAAATGAGACTGCTTGAGTTCAGATCTTGATTCTGCCATTTATGTACTGTTGAATTTATTACATTGCACCGTGCCTCAGTTTCCTCGTTTGTAAAATGGAGTACGTACCTCATGCAGTTGTTGCAAAAAAAAAGCCTGCTATGCTGTTTAACAGTATGTGGCAAATACTAGTAAATGTTAACTAATAATATGGTTTGTATTGCCGTTTTACAAATGCGAAGCTGAGGTTTAATTAAGTCAAAGTAGAAAAAGTAGACTTGTTCAGGATCACTGTGCTAATTAGTGGCAGAGCAAGGAAAAGAACTAAGGTTTCTGATGTACAACCTTTTGTTTTAAGTTACAGTGCCCCCCAAGAGTATTTTTAAAATGTGTGATAATAGGGGGGGAGTTGAGATGTATAATTGAAAATGTAAATAATTTGCACTATCACTCACCCCAGAGTTCTGTTGTTCACTTTTGCTAGACTTACTTTTGGTTATGCATTTTAGTAAATCTGTTTAAGAAGTACAGGGGCATATAATGAAGACAAAAAGTCATGAGAAATGATTTCTAATGGTAGTTCCCCATGACATACGACCTTGTCATTTCTCATTCTAATGATCTATACTAGTTTATAAATTACTCAGTTCAAGTAATTGTATACTTACAGTGCATGGCCTAGAGAAGACACACTTTTTAAAAATTGAGATATAGTTAATTTACTGTATTAGTTTCAGGTATATAATGATTCAAAATTTTTATAAATTATTATCCACTTAAAGTTATTGTAAAGTTTTGGCTATATTCCATGTGCTGTACAATATATCCTTGTAGTTTACTTATTTTATACATAGTAGTTTGAAATTCTTAATCCCCTACCCCTTTTCCCTCTCCCCACTGGTTTAACTACTAGCTTGCTCATCTGAGTCAGTTTCTATTATATTATATTCATTCATGTGTTTTATTTTTAGATTCCACATTAGTGATAACATATAGTATTTGTCTGTCTCTATCTGACTTATTCACTAAGCATAATACCTTCCAGGTCTATTCATGTTTTTGCAAATGGCAGAATTCCATTCTTTTTATGGCTGAGTAGTACTCCATTGTACATATATACCACATCTTTATCCATTCATCAGTTGATGGACACTTAGGTTGCTTCCATATCTTTGCTATTGTAAATAATGCTGCTGTGAGCATTGGGGTGCATTTATCTTTTCAAATTAGTGTGTTCGTTTTCTAAAGATAAATACCCAGGACTGAAATTCCTAGATCATATGGTAGTTCTATTTTTGTTTTTTTGAGGAACTGTATGCCGTTTTCCATAGTGGCTGCACCAGTTTACATTCCTACCAACAGTGTACAGTTGTTACCTTTTCTCAGCATCCTTGCCAACATCTGTTATTTGTGGGAAGACACATTCATTTAGATAAGTAATTTAAGTTTTTAAACTTTCAAGATTTCCCAAGTACTTATGGAAAATGCTTGGAAATAAAGTTTTGTTTTCATTTTATTTCACTAGTAGAGCATTTTCAAACTTTAATTCTTCATACCTAAGTAAATTTATCATTTTTGTGAAATCCGTTCATAATTTACTGTATCTCAAATTGCTTATAAATTAATGGAAATGTCTACTGTACATTTTTTTCATGGCTTTTCTGTTGACGTTTTGGTGTAGAGCTTTCCCATATGTACTGAAATGAGATGTACTTTTTTTAAAAAAAAAAACCTAAAATTTCTATTTTAGCTGCTTATTACTCATATTTGGCCTTGGTAGATACTCTCTAAATATGTAAATATTGTTCCCTGCTCTCTTTTCTGTTACTTTTCTCCTGAAAATTATTTTACTCTGACTCTTTTCATCTTCTACCTTAGCATCCTATTTTTTTAAATCCTGTATTTTGCTTCAGCAAAGGAAAAAAAATAAATGAGGCAGATATGGCAACATAATAATTGTTGGGAATGAATGATCATGGGGCTTTATTATATTCTTCTGTATATATGTTTTAAATTTTTCATAATAAGAAGATATGCATTTTTTTCTCCTCTCTCCAAATTTAGTTTCAAAATCTCCTTGATTAGTTTCATGATTCAGACATGTTCTTGGTTTTGTGATCAGGATCCTGTTCATTGGTTTCTTAAAGCAGTGGTCTAAAATTCAATTTCTTTTCTCAGCATTTTTTTTTCTAGTCAAGATGTTCATTTCCCATAGCCTCATTTCTCTTCAGAAATTACAAATTTTATTCGGAAAAAGAGATTTAAAGTCATTCATGTTCCCAGTTCCTTCAGTTTTTTTCTCCAGGAATTAAGAGCCACTAGGTATTAGTCCTAGAGTTCAGTTTGGCTAGACCATACTGAGGAGGGCGGATTCTTAGAGTATAGTGTCTAATCAAATCTGCTAAAATACTTCAGATGATCCAAAAGTTCCCTGTAATGGGTTTTAGGAAGAAATCTATACAGGCGGATGGAATGTTACTGGAGTATGGAAACTGGCCATTAATAGATGGTATTTGGCAACAGAGAAATCAAACAATGAGTGGAAGATACACATTTCAGCATGTTGGCAGAATGGTGATTTTAGATCCTAAGGGAAGAAGCAGAAGCCTCAGAGCACCCTTGTCCTAGAGGAACTTTGTTACTTCACATAGTAACAAAGGCAAAGTATCTGATACTTGGAAATAGATTTCAAGAGAGGTTAGATCCCTAGAAACAGGGAAGAGTCCAGTTAGAAAGAATGGCTTGTTAAGGTGAGAGTTAGCAATGAGGCTGACTTGATACTGAGCTTCTGACTCCTAGGACTTGTAAATATCTCCTTCCCAGCAACAGAATTGTTGTTGCAGGGCTAATTCTGGCTGTGAAACTAGATATACGTGTGTACTAGGGGCTGGGTAATTATATTGCATTTCTTCAGGCAGCAGCCTGTGTTCACATATGACTCATTGTTAGTGGGTATTCCTTGGTAGGTTTGGGTCTGGCGGGCTCTTTTTAAAGATTTGAATCCGTGTTCTAAGTAGATTGTTGGACCTACTGATAAGCGACTGGGTCACAGCTAATCTGGCAACCCTAGCTAGGAGTTACCAAATATGACTCCAAATTTCCTCTTTTCCAGTGCATAACTGTAAATCCTTTTTTTTTTTTAAATGTCTCAGTGGCATCAGTTACCTGGGTTTATCTGTGACTGAAGGGTTTCCAGAATGTAGAACCTTCAGTGCTAAAATTGGAGAAGTCCCAGGCAAACCAGGATGATTTGTATTAGTACTTCTGTAACTAGCTAACATAGCACTGTTTTGTATGTGCTGTGATTATTTAGAGGCTATTTGCTGATAGTACAATTGTGAATTGAGTGTTTTACCTTACTTAAATTAAAACTTAAATGCATCCTGTAAATAAGAAGTTTTGCCAAGGTAGCTTCTTTTTCTGTATAAATTTAATTTGTTGATGATTTAGAAAATAATTTTCTCTAAAGTGGAAGAAAATATAACATTGATTTTTTTTTCTAGTTTTATTGAGATGTAACTGCCATACAGCAACTGTATAAGTTTAAGGTATACAACATAATGATTTGACTTACATACATCATGAAATGATTACCACAGTAAGTTTAGTGAATTTCTATCATCTCTTACAGATACAAAATTACAGACATAGGAAAAATTTATTTTCCTTTTGATTAGAGCTCAGGATTTACTCTCTGACAACCTTCATGTATAACATACAACAGTGTTAATTATATTTATCGTGTTGTACATTACAGCCCTAGTACTTATTTGTCTTATAACTGGAAGTTTGTACCTTTTGATTACTTTTATTCAATTCCCTTTCCCACTATTCCCCACCTCTGGTCACCACAAATCCGATCTCTTTTTCTATGAGTTTGTTTGTTTGATTGTTTTTGAGGTATAATTGACCTAAAACACTGTGTTGGTTCCTGGTATACAGCATAGTAATTCAGCATTTCTGTACATTTCAAAATGATCACCATGATAAGTCTAGTTACCATTTGTCACCATACAAAGATATTACATAGTTATTGACTATATTCCCCACACTGTACCTTTCATACCTGTGACTCATTTATTTTGTAACTGGAAGTTTGTACCTCTTCATCTCCCTCACCTCTTTCTCTCCTCCCCCAGTATGCGTCCCCTTTGGTAGCCACCAGTTTGTTCTCTTTATCTGTGATTCTGTTTCTGTTTAGTTATGTTTGTTCATTTGTTTTGTTTTTTAGATTCCACATGTAAGTTAAATCATACAGCATTTATTTTTCTCTGTCTGACTAATTTTACTTAGCATAATACCCTCTAAGCCTGTGTATTTTGGCACAGTGGCAAGATTTCATTCTTTTTGTGGCTGAGTAATATTCCATATGTGTGTGTATGTGTGTATATTTCATATCTCCTTTATCCATTCATCTATTCATGGGCACTTAGGTTACTTGCATATCTTGGCTGTTGTACATGCTTAATGAACATAAGGGTGCATATATCTTTTTGAATTAGTATTTTCATTTTCTTTGGATGAATACTCAAGAGTGGAATTGCTGGATAGTATAGTAGTACTATTTTTAATTTTTTGAGGAATCTCCATACTGTTTTCCATAGTGGCTGCACTAGTTTACATTCGCACCAGCAGTGTACAGGAGTTCCTTTTTCTCCACATCCTCACCAACATTTCTTTGTTTTCTTTTTGATGATAGCCATTCTGACAGATGTGAGGTGATAACCTCGTTGTGGTTTTCATTTACATTTCCCTGACAATGAGTGATGTTGAGTATCTTTTCATGTGCTTGTTGGCCGTCTGTGTATCTTCTTTGGAAAAATGTCTGTTCAGGTCTTCTGCCATTTTTTAATCAGGTTTTTGTTTTTTTTTTTTTAATCTTGAGTTATGTGAGTTCTTTGTATATTTTGGATAATAACCTGTTATGGGATATATTGGTTGCAGGTATCTTCTGTTCAGTAGGCAGCCTTTTCGTTTTGTTGATAGTTTCCTTTGTTGTGCAGTGTTTAGTTTAAAGCAGTCCCGTTTGTTTCTTTTTGTTTTTGTTTCCTTTGCCTGAGGAGACAAATCCAAAAAGAAATTGCTAAGAAATGAAGTCAGAGTGTAGTGACTATTTTTTCTTCTATAAGTTTTATGGTTTCAGGTATTACTTTTAAGTCTTTAATCCATTTTGAGTTTATTTTTGTATATTATGTGAGAAAGTCCAGTTTGATTCTTTTGCACATAGCTGTCCAGTTTTCCCAATACCATTTATTGAAGAGGCTGTCTTTCCCCCATTTTTTTGCTAAAGTAGAAAAGATAGCATTGATGTTTTAAATGTTGATATGTTATTTCAGCTAAATGATGTATGTCTGCCATAAGTTTCCAAGTAGGATTTCTGTTTATATAAAATACAGTTTTTTTAGACTAGATTTATGGTTAATTAATGGAGTTCTTCTGCAAGAACAAAATGTTTTCACTCATTTAACATTAAAGATTATTTAATAACTTAAAAGCCAACTTATTTTCAATAAAGTCTGCTAAAAAAAAGTCCACTGGTGAGTGAATTAATTGATTAAAAATGCTTTCTTAATTATATCTTTTTATAACCGTTTTAGATTGGTAATGGCTTAAAATCCAATGTGAACAGAGAATGTTAGGGCATTGGAAATAACACTGACGTTGGCCCATAGTTTTCCTCTGATTAAATGAAAGTGACACCAGTAGATTAGAATGAGACTAGGACAATTCACACTGCAATTGTGTTAGTTTAACTTTAACAATCTTTTAACGCTCTTGTTTAAATGTAGCTGACATACCATAATTACAAATCTGCAAGCTTTGATTATAGAATTTTACATCATGAATCTGTGGGGAAATTGTATTGATTTTTTTTTTTTTTTAAATAAAGCAAGCACCTTTCCCAAACTGTGGTGTCTTCCCAGGTTTGTTTATACCCGTATCTCTAATACATAACTTTTGTTCATCAGGCATAAAAACAACATAAAAGGTAAGTGAGATCTCCATGTTATTAAATATATATATGCTGATTACATATTTGATACTGACATGAAAGTGAAAACTACAAATGACACATGCACTTACATAGACATAGAGATACAGTTTTCTCCCTTTAGCTTTTGTTGTTTATCCACTTCCCATATTTAAAGTGATTATGGGTAGAAATATGGTGGAAAATATCTGAGAGAGGTCATAGCCTTGTAAATTATTCTTGTAAGCTTTAGTAGCTTTGTATCTTTTAGTATTTTTTTTTCTCCTCCTCTCTCACATCATACCCCTTTGATGTGAGTTAAAGTAAGTTCAGCCAAAATGGCCAACTTCCTACCTTGAAATTTAGCCAACTTCTTTTGGAATTTCTGTAGTGTTCCAGTTCTCCAAAGTGATGGTCAAAGTCACTGTCAAAATGGATTGCAGGTGGTCAGCTCTTTGCAACCTTCTGCCAACTATTTGGCAAGCACTGACTTCTAGGAGCTGCACAGCTGGCAATTAGATGTCTTTAAGCTGGAAAGGGAGAAAGCTAAGGCCACTCATGACCATGGTTTTCCCAGCACAAGCTGTATTATTCTGCAAGTTAAATGTTGAAATGAAAGACCTTTTGACCTCTATGTGTGTATGTCTGTGTGTCTTTAGATGTGTTCTGTGTTTTCATTGCATTTTTTGTTTGGTAGAAAATTTTGAAAATCTATAGTAAGTAGGGTTGGAAAATTTTGTTAAAAATAGTAGTCCAGAACTACTTAGAATATAAGTGCTTAGATGTGTGATCTGTCTATTCCAATATTCCATTTCCAAAAACACAGTTATAGAAGAATATAATTTCTACTATGATGCTGTTCAGTGTTCCCAAGTGGAGCTCATTTTAAAATAACATCAAAGTTCTGACTGATCCAAAGATCACTTATTTTGCAGCCTCACTCAGAACTTCTATCTTTGAAGCACCTGGTATGGTGATGGTGTATAATAAATACTCAATAGAAGTCCTTCCAGCTGACAAATGCATGAATGAAACCTTACTCTATAAGGATTTTTTTTGAGCTAATAAGCACTAGGAAGCTCCTGAATCAATTACAATGTAATAACATAATAGTTACTGTAGTTATTATTGCAGTTGGAATCAAAGAGGTGGAATCCCAGGTTACTTACTACATAGGTGACCCTGAGAAAATTACTTAACCTTTAAAAGCCCCAGTGTTCTTAGCTGGAAAATGGAATATCTTTCCTATATTGTTTGGAGAATGTTAAGGTAATCATATAAAGCATTTAGCGCAAATGCATTATATGTGTGTTCAATATATGTGAATATATGTGTTCAGTATGTGTTAGCTGCTCTCATTAGTATAATCATCATCATTCTGTAGATGTATAAACAGTTTAATCTCTCTGGGAGAGACCTTGGAAATTGCTTTAATTTATTTTATTTTTAGTAAAGGTAGATTTATTTAGAGAGATACATACTGCATGCTTTCTTTTAAATTGTGATAAAAATTCGCTTTTAGTTTGTCATTTTCACTTATTGGCTGTGAAGGGAGAAGGGAGGAACATGAAGCTTGTGTTTTTGATTAATCTCTAAGACTTTGTAATGGCCATTTTTCTTAAAACTGCTGAGGCATTGATTCCCTGCTTTGAAGCCCCAGCAAAAAAATCTCTTTATATCAGTGACCTTGTCTTTTAAACGTCTTAAAAAGTACTATATAAAAACGTCATTAACACAATGTGTTAGGGCCAGTTTTACTCTTACTGCACTCTTACAAAGTTTATCTTAGAAAAGAGTAGTCACAAAAAGTATGTATGGACAAAAGCAGTGTACATCTTAGAACTAAAATAATGATAACACATCTGATTTTGTGCTCCTCCCCTCACCTGAGGTAACTGTTTTTAATCTTGTGTTTATTACCTTGCTTTTTTATTTTATGTAACTGTATTATTTGTGTCTTACTAAGATGTATACTGTTTTGTTATTTTTTAGTTTGTAAGAATATCATCTAGGACTTAATATTTTTTGGTGTTATATTGGTAAAATTCATCCATGTTTTTATATTTAGGTGCAGTATGTTCATTTTGACTGTTATGTAATGTTCCATTGTGTGATAATATCACAGTTTATCCATTCTTCTCTTGATGGGCATTTGGATTGTGCATTTGCTAACTGTGTTTCTACATACATTCTTGTTCATGTCCTTGGTAATGATGCATGACAATTTTTCTTGGGTATGTATCCAGGAATGGAATTGTTGGGTCATGAGGTATATGAATGTTCTACTCTGTAAGATAATGCCAAACTGTTTTCCTAAGGGATTGTACAATTTTACATTCTCAACTGCATTGTATGAGAGTTCCTTTCATTGATCCACATCCTCTCTAAAGTTTGGTAGACGTCTTAATTTTACTCTAATAATGTTGTTTTTATACCTTTCATTTTGTAAAAAAAGTTAAATTATTTTGATTATCTTTTTAAATAAGCATCTCCACAGATGAAGAGAATAAAAGGAATGTGAGGCTCCAGTCCTACAAGCACAAACTTTATTGCCTCCTTCCTCCTCGTGTAGAATAATGTGTATGCCTCAAGCAGCCCAGGGTTTTTACCTGGTGGGAAAGGGGGTTCCTTTGGAAAGGGCAGCCCTAACCATTTCCAGGATTGTGCATTCAGTGTTCGATGCTTGGGGGCTGAGAAGAAGCCTGCAGATAGAGGTGGGGATAGTGAGGTTTGAAAATCATTTTGGTTCTGGGTTGATCAGATTGGAGCTGAGGCCAAGGAAGGCCAACAATATTACTTATTAAATGTTACATTAATTCTGTAAAATTTTTTCCAGTTTTATTGAGATATAATTGACATATAACATTGTATTTATTCAGTGTGCAACATAATGATTTGATATATGTATATATTGCAAAGTGATTACCACAGTAAGTTTAGTTAGCATCAGCTCACACAGTTGTAATTTTTTTCTTATGATGAGAACTTTAAAGATCTACTTTCTTAGTAACTTTCAAAAATACAATACAGTATTGTTAATTATAGTCACCATGCTGTACATTATGTCCCCAGTACTTATGTTTGTTTATAACTGGAAGTTTGTACCATTTGGTCACCTTCACTCATCCCACCCCCCTTCTATCCCTCACCTGTATTAACCAAACTAAATCAATCCAAAACTATGAGTTTGGTTTTTTGGAGTCTTCATGTAAGTGAGATCAGACAGTATTTGTCTTTCTCTGTCTGACTTATTTCACTTAGCATAATGCCTTCAGTGTCTATCCATGTTGTCGGGAATGGCAGGATTTCCTTTTTTATGGCTGAATAATATTCCAGTGTGTGTGTATACATTTATTTTTTAAACCACATTCTTTCTCCCCCTTCATCTGTCAGTGGACACTCAGGTTTCTGTGTCTTGGCTATTGTAAACAATGCTGCAGTGAATATAGGAGTACAGAATCATTTTGAGATAGTGATTTCTGTTAATTCTGATTTATGATGCCTTAAGTTTTTAAGTTTGGCACAGCATTTCTAGAGAAAGATTTTAATTTACTGTTGATGATTTTTAATCTAGTACTGTATGTTTTTGTAATTGTCACTGCCATAGGTTTGAAAATCTGGCAGGCATACATACCTTCAGTCTTCTCTACCTGCCCCCCCCAACCAAGAGCAAGATGTTTAATTTTTATTTATTTATATCATCTTTTAAATATCATATAGGAATTAGAAAATATGTAGGTCTCAATTAGATATTTTTATTTTTTATATTTATATTACTCTTTTTAAACTACTGTAGCATTTCTAATACTAGATTAAGTAGAAGTCTCAGGAACCAACATTGGCTTTTGTTTGTAAAAAGAGTAATTC
This sequence comes from Camelus bactrianus, assembly GCF_048773025.1. Lineage (NCBI taxonomy): Eukaryota > Metazoa > Chordata > Mammalia > Artiodactyla > Camelidae > Camelus > Camelus bactrianus. Next base: position 53,280,734 of record NC_133541.1, on the reverse strand, counting down.
TGATGATTTTCTGTGTTTTGAATGGGTAATATTGTGCATAACTTTTTTTTTTAATTTTATTTCTTATTGAAGTGTAGTTGATTTACAATGTTAGTTTCAGGTGTACAGCAATGCGATTCAGTTATGCATGTACATACATATATATACATATATTTTCAGGTTCTTTTCCATTATACTTATATGTAACATTTCTGAGATGACTCTGGATATTCATTTTGACATCTTATGGTGAACGCTGTGGCTGCCTCCTCAGTATCTGGTTTTTCTGCCTGATATATACCTGTATTTTCATTAACACTGTCCACTGTTTGTTACAGCATAAAAACAGCTCATGTTCTTTGAGGGAAACTGCTCCACCTCTAGCTTTAGAAATGGGCCTCTGAGTGATATTAGCCAATCATATTCCATTTCCCTATTACAGAAATTCACCCTGGGTGGACATGTGATTTAGGCTGATTTAAATAAGGTACATTTCAGAACTCTTGCTTAGAATTCTGGGACAGAAGTGCTTTCTTCCATGTAACTGATTGTGGCTGCAGCATTCCTTTAGCACTAGGGAATCTGGCCTTGGGATGAAGCTTGTACCATAGGTAGCAGAGTGAAGAGACAAAAGGAAGGTTCTTAATGGCATTTCTGCTGGATCAGACAACCTTAAAGCAGATCCTCCCCCTGGAATTTAGTTACATGAGCCAGAAAATCTCTATAGTGTTTAAATCCCTTGAGTTGAAATCCTGTTACTTGCAGTAGAGTACTAATTGATATCATTACTCTAATCCCTAATTTAGGTGTACCTATGTATAATGTAAGGAGTGATTTCCTTTATTGAACAGACTAGAGATTGTATTTCTTCCTTTCTGTCCCTTCCTTCCTTCCTTCCTTGTAAATTCTCTGGCTTTAGGTTTAACTTTTACCCCTCTTTCCCCCTCCATTTCAGTGTCCTCTTGAGGTCTGACTGATCCTCTGCATCAGAAATAGGGAAGAATGCTGTCTGTCTTTAACCCTCCCCCTCAACTCTCAACTCTTGCCTAGTTCAGTGCTGTTCTTTGATCAGTGCAGGTGGAAGAAAGAGGGAGAGGAGGAAGGGACAGTTAGACTTATCTTGCCTTAATCCCAACCATTTGTTCTCAGACTATGTCCTTCTGTTCCATTCCTTCAACCTACCTCCTAGGAGGTAGAAGAGTCACCAGTTCTGTTGCAAAGACTGCAATAAATTAGGAGGCATTCTTGGCATTTGTTTTGAATTTCTTTTTCCTTCTGAGCTTAGTTATACACAGTAAACATAATATCCTGTAGAAAGTGTTTCATTCATGTACTCAATAACATTAAATAGACTTTTGTGGGACATTTTATGAAGCTTAACACCAAGTACATGTATAGCATTTTTCCTATGGAAAATATGATTACTGAGATCCCTAAAAACCTGTGGGTAATTAACATTTTTATATTATAACTGAGTCCCTAAATGGAGAATAACTTACATTGTGATAACCTGGTTTCATGTTTGCTCTAAATTTTTTCTAGGGGGTAGAGGGTGTAGTTTAGAGATAGAGCACATACTTGGCGTGCATGAGGTCCTGGGTTCAATCCCCACTGCCTCAATTTAAAAAAAAATGTTTTAAATAAATATTTTCTGTCTCTTGTTTTCATGTAATATTGTCAGCCATTAACATGTCTCTTAGTGTTCCTGCTTCTAGTAACTTCTGCTTATATCTGTCACTGTTTTTTTGTTGTTGTTTTTTGCTATTGCTCATCTATTTTAGGGGAACTTAGACTGTTTTCACTTATTTCTGAATAATGATGTGAAAATTGAAAATGTCAGAAGTCTGCTCTGATTATTGCTTCACTTGGACTAGACTTTCTTTCTCTAGCCGCCATAACATTGTACCTTAATCTCCTATAGGATATAAGCTCCTTGAAGGCAGGAATATGTCCCTCAGATGCCTGACACAAAAAAAAGACTCCTGGTAAATATTGTAAAATGAATGAATTTACTCTATGTAACATTTTAAAAGTTTTTTATTTTATTGAGTTATAGTCAGTTTACAATGTTGTGTCAATTTCCAGTGTAGAGCACAATTTTTCAGTTATACATGAACATACATACATTCATGTCACATTCTTTTTCACTGTGAGCTACCACAAAATCTTGTATATATTTCCCTGTGCTGTACAGTATAATTTTTTTAATCTATTCTATATATACCTGTCAGTATCTACAAATTTCGAACTCCCAGTCTGTCCCTTCCCACCCTCCTCCCCCTGGCAACTCCACAAGTTTGTATTCTATGTCTGAGTCTGTTTCTGTTTTGTATTTATGTTCATTTGTCTTTTTCTTTCCTTCTCTTTCCTTTCCTTTCCTTTCCTTTCCTTTCCTTTCCTTTCCTTTCCTTTCCTTTCCTTTCCTTTCCTTTTTCCTTTCCTTTCCTTTTCTTTTCTTTTCTTTTCTTTTTAGATTCTACATATGCACGATCTCATGTGGTATTTTTCTTTCTCTTTCTGGCTTACTTCGCTTAGAATGACATTCTCCAGGAGCATCCATGTTGCTGCAAATGGCGTTATGTTGTCGGTTTTTATGGCTGAGTAGTATTCCATTGTATAAATATACCACATCTTCTTTATCCAGTCATCTGTTGATGGACATTTAGGCTGTTTCCATGTCTTTACTATTGTAAATAGTGCTGCTATGAACATTGGGGTGCAGGTGTCTTTTTGAAGTAGGATTCCTTCTGGATATATGCCCAGGAAAGGGATTGCTGGGTCATCTGGTAAGTCTATTCCTAGTCTTTTGAGGAACCTCCATACTGTTTTCCACAGTGGCTGCACCAAACTGCATTCCCACCAGCAGTATAGGAGAGTTCCCTTTTCTCCACATCCTCTCCAGTGTTTGTCATTTGTGGACTTTTGAATGATGGCCATTCTGACTGTTGTGAGGTGATACCTCATTGTAGTTTTGATTTGCATTTCTCTGATAATTAGTGATATTGAGCATTTTTTCATGTGCCTGTTGATCATTGCAGAATTGCTTGTTTAGGTCTTTTCCCCTTTTTTGGATTGGATTGTTTGTTTTTTTCTTATTAAGTCATATGAGCTGCTTATATATTCTGAAGATAAAGCCTTTGTCATCTGTAACATTTTAAGTTCCTTGAGAATAAAAACAATATCTTATTCTTCCTCTCTCTTTAATATATCCAAATAGTCTTTTGAACAATTTTCAGTATAGACATGGCACAAAATTCCAAAGGTACAAAAAGATAGATACACAGTGAAACATGAATCTGCCACCTCTATGCACTTGCCACCCAGTTTTCCCCTCTTGGAGCCAACATCATTACTCATTTCTGTATCCTTCTAGAGCTATTATGTGCATGCACAAATATTTACATCTATGTCTTTAAAAACAAAAATAAATGATAGTATACTCTGTAGACACTGTTTTGCACATTGAATTTTTTGTTCTTTGATATTAGAATATATAGAGCAGCCTCAGTTCCTTTTAAAGTATTCTGTATGGATATAGCACATTTTTTAAAAACCCAGTTTTCTCTTGATAAACCTCTGTATTGTTTCCAGTATTTCAATGGTTTGGAAAATACATCAATGAATTTCCTCATGTGTGTAGTTCTACAGATCTACCTGCACATTTGTAAAATAAGTTTCTGCAAGTTGAACTGTTGGCATAGGGGAGGAGAAACTTTTTTCTCTACCCTTCTAAATACTGTGGCTGAGACTCTATAAATTAGATGACAAAGATTACCAAGGGAAAAAACCAAGCAAGTTTATTAACACAAAACCACAGAGAACTATTCAGTAATGAATAACTCAGAAAGGTTAGAACTTGACTGTATGTAGCATCTTAACAAAAGAACAACAAATTTGTAGAAAAGGGATAATACAAAGGAAAAAGACTTTTGAGTTTGGGGCAGATTGTGAGGAGGTAAATATATATATAGGGGAACTAAGGATGATAAGGGCTTATCAGAAAAGTTTGTTATGTATATTCCCCTGATGCCTCTCTGGGTTAATAAGGGTCTAGAGTGATTAATCTGGTGATTAATTTTCTGTCTTGTGGTAGAGGGGGAAGGGGAGACACTTTCACAAATTTATGTCCAGCTTTTAGGTAAATAGGGAAGGGCAGATGACTTTTCTTATATCTACTTTTTCTCAATTGCCTTCAGCTCAAAATTATCCTTATGCCAAAGTGACCTATTTCAGGGTGGTATAGTCTGCTACCATTTGCTGGGTCAGGTGGCTTATGTGTTTTAAATTTTGAGAGATACTGGCAAGTTGCCCTCCAAAGAGTTTTATCTATTTATAATTCCACTAATGATTTTTTTCATAGATGTATAATATGTATATATTTTTATTGACATATAGTCAGTTTACAATGTTGTGTCAATTTCTGGTGTGCAGGACAATACTTCAGTCATACATGAAATACATATATTTGTTTTCGTATTCTTTTTATCGTTAGTTGCAAGATGCTGAATATAGTTTCCCTTGCTGTACATTATAAACTTGTTCTTTATCTATGTTATATATATTAGTTAGTATCTGCAAATCTTGAAAGCCCAGTTTATCCCTTCCCACCCTCTCCTCTTATCCCCCATAATCATAAGTTTGTTTTCTATGTTTATGAGTCAGTTTCTGTTTTGTAAATAAGTTTGTCCTTTTTTTTAAGATTTCACATATAAGTGATATCATATGGTATTTTTCTTTCTCTGTCTGGCTTACTTCATTTACAATAACAATCTCTAGGTCCATCCATATTGCTGCAAATGGCATTATTTTATTATTTTTTATGACTGAGTGGTATTTCACTGTATAAATATACCACAACTTCTATATCCAGTCATCTGTCGATGGACATTTAGGTTGTTTCCATGTCTTGGCTGTTGTCAGTAGTGCTGCTGTGAACACTGGGGTGCATGTATCTTTTTGAATTAAGGTTCCCTCTGGATATATGCTCAGGAGTGGGATTGCTGGATCATATGGTAAGTTTACTTTAAGTCTTTTGAGGAATCTCCATGCTGTTTTCCATAATGGCTGCACCAGACTACGTTCCCACCAGCAGTGTAGGAGGGTTCCCTTTTCTCCACAGCCTCTAGCATTTATCGTTTGTGGACTTCTGAATGATAGCCATTCTGACTGCTGTGAGGTGATACTTCATTGTAGTTTTGGTTTGCATTTCTCTGATAATTAGTGATATTGAGCATTTTCTCATGTGCCTATTGGCCATTTGTATGTCTTCATTGGAGAATTGCTTGTTTAGGTCTTCTGCCCATTTTTTGATTGGGTTGTTTTTTTTTTTAATATTAAGTTGTATGAGCTACTTACACTAATAATTTAATACAGTTGTTAAAATACATTTAATATTCTTTTGGTTTGGAAATAATTAAACTGTGTTGGGGAGGAAAAATATTTCCCTAACTTTCAAATGTTCTTTCAGCTGGTCTAATCAAATTGACAGGAGATAAATTAACAAGAGAAAGTCAGATTTAATTTTATACATACAGAAACCCCAGATACCTGAGAGTTTCAAAGACAGAAGGGTAAAATTAGATATGTATGCCATCCTGAGCTAAGGAATAGAAAGGGGCCTGGGGCTTCAGAGGAGTGGAGGGCAATTCACAGGACAATAAGAAGAGCAGATGTTTGGTAATTAGATGTTTGCTCTGCTATATAGTTCGGTCACTCAGATAAAATTTTTTTCTGCTAGTAATTCTTGTTCTGGGAAAGACCCCCAGTTTAAATTCTTCTTTGTAGTTAAGGGAGGGGCAGAAATTCTTCTTGAGCCCACAAGGTCTCTTTTGTCTTTTACCTCAAAATAATCTACATGCTAAGGTGGCATATTTTGAGGATGCTCATTCTGAGCTCCTTCAGTCCCACCTTTGGAAATTCCCCAAGAAAATGTGTGTTGATAGATTACTTTATCTCACTCAATCAATCTCTTAGACCTGAGAATAAGTCATTTCAGTTAAACAGTTGTGTTTCATTTCAGGAGGCAGTGATGCAGGTGAGCTTCCCAAGTTAGGCCTATGGTATAAGCAGTCAGGTATTTAACGAGGCATTTCTATGGAAATAAAAGAAAAATAATAGTTAATGATTGGAGCAGACTATAATCCCAATTTCTGAATTCCGAATGCAGCCAGTTGAGAACATTTCTAGATGTCCGGCTCTAAACATCTTCAGATGGAGTGAGGGCAGACAGTGACAACCTAATAGATTTTCCTGGTTTGCAGTTTGTATGTCTGATAATCTTTCTGAATGACCATACAGCATTAGGCACAAAGATTGTCCATACACGAGCTGTTGTGATTTCTATGACATTTATGTCAAGTTGTCTAACTTTAGTTTGCACGGCTTTGAGAAAATGGCAGTCTTAATTCTCAATGATTCCAAGTCAGAAGGGTGGGAGAAAAATTGTAAGCATTAGTTTGGAGAGTTGTAGCCACATATTGGAGGAAATTAGGAGAATTCAGGATACAGTCCAGTTTACAGTTAGACAACAAAACCTTAAAATGCAATGACCAGTACTAGAATCTAGGTATCCATAAAAGTATATTAATGAAACATATTTTTTTCTCTAAAATTACCCCAATTTTAACCAAAGATAGCCAAATTAAGACTACTTTGTTTGCAGAATAAATTTACATTCAATAAACTTGACCGGGTTATTTACATAAGTGCCACAAGAATAAGAGTTGATCATATAGGTTCTTTTAAGTATGCTTTGCTGGGACTTTTTCAGAAGTAATCTCACATAAACCTTTATTTATTTATTTTTTTTTTGACTTTCAACAATAGTTTTATTGATTTATCTGACTCAGCAAACAAGGGGAAATTTTCAAATGGTTTAATGTTCCATGTTGAACATAGTTTTTTTTTAAACATTTTTTACTGATTTATAATCATTTTACAATGTTGTGTCAAATTCCAGTGTAGAACACAATTTTTCAGTTATACATGAACATATATATATATTCATTGTCACATTTTTTTCTCTGTGAGCTACCATAAGATCTTGTATATATTTCCCTGTGCTATACCATATAATCTTGTTTATCTATTCTACAATTTTGAAATCTGAGTTTGTCCCTTCCCACCCCTGCCCCCTTGGCAACCACAAGTTTGTATTCTATGTCTATGAGTCTATTTCTGTTTTGTATTTATGCTTTGTTTGGTTTTTTTTGTGTGTTTTGTTTTGTTTTGTTTTAGATTCCACATGTGAGCGATCTCATAAGGTAGTTTTCTTTCTCTTTCTGGCTTACTTCACTTAGAATATTCAGCCATAAAAACTGACAACATAACGCCATTTGCAGCAACATGGATGCTCCTGGAGAATGTCACATAAACTTTTAAATACCCCTCAAGGCCAGGAAGCCAAGCCAAAAGTTGCCGTAAGACACTCCTGCAGTACCTATAGATTTGGTGATCTCCTCCCTTCTTGAGGTCTCCCAAATATCCCAAGGTTCCTATTCCTACCAGGAAGTGACCTTCCTTACTCAACAGGTAAGGCTACTGGGAACTCTGTAAGCAAGGTACTAGACTGTTTTTCCAAGGGGCTTTATTGGCTCATAAAGTCAATGTTAGTTCCTTAAAGCTGTTTGGTCCTATCTGAGTCTAGGGACATTCTCAAATATGATATTTTAGCCAAAGCCTTGGCAATACAACCAATGTGTCTAATGTATCCTGTTATAAGGAGAACAGATTCTTTTCAAATTTATGCAAATAACTATACTGCCATGAAAATAAGAATATTCACTCAGAGTTTACAAATTCTGGAAGGATCAGTTAGAGAGAAAGAGATAAATGTTTCAGTTCTGCTTACAAAGATATAATTTACCAAATTGCTGTAAGTTATATTGAGCTTAAGAGGAAAGGCTTCCTTGTATCTGGGAAACAAAATATTGGAAAACCAGCATAAGAAGTCATAGAAATTATGATCATCCTCATTAGTTCATTTAGTCTCCTATAATTAATTCTTGTTGATCTTCATTTTGGGTTAGCAGCTTTATGAGTCAATCAGTTTTCCATTAAAGTTTTAGAAATTTTTACTCAGTTCAGTGTTATGATCCTAACATTTATCAAAAACCTGCATTGCAGAGTACTTATAAGGGTATTTTTTATGAAATGAAGCATTTTTATAGGAACATTTTTGTAAAGCATCAGAGTAAAACAATAATTGTAAATGGCAGAAGACTTAAATGTCTGTTATTAAAGATTTGCTAAGGGTTCGTTTTAATGGAATAGACAGGGAAATTTGTTTATTTTCATGGCATACAACATTTTAGGATAATAACTAGAATTGTGACTGATAATGTTATACTAAGACATCAGATTTCTAAGAATTTTGTATTATTTCAGGAACACATATTAATAACGAAGATCCACATAAATGTAATCCAAGAAGGTTTTTGCATCACTTATTTGAAAATGCTTCACATGTAGTTTAATATACCAAATAAGCCTAATTAATATAGTGGTTCTCTTTTTATAAGGAGAGAGAGCAAATCCTTTGAGATGAAAAATCCCAAAGTTAGTGAGAGGTCAGAAAGACTTTATTTAGTATTTAGTTTGGGGAAGACACTTGACTAAATAGGATCACAGATCATTATGAAACAATACTTAATTATCTGTTCGACCATAGTGACAATAAAAGATATCAAAAGCAAACACAAAACGTTACACAGGTGTAAGCAAAATTTAGCTGTTTTAATGTTAAGTGGACTCAGTTTTCCTAAGTTATCAGAGACCTGATTTAAAACAAAAAAAGCAATAAAATCTTTGCTTTCTAGACAGGTTATTTAAGAGGAAAAAAAAACTTTCATAATAGCTGATCAAGGGCTGACCAATAGTGCATTAAAACTTTGTCCTTTTAACAGATAAAAATGAAGTTCTAGCTTTATGTAAGTACACTACTAATATTTAAGCTTCATTTCATAACCCTTATAATAAACTTTATTGTTTTAGCCAGCTTGGCCACACAAGTTAATACTCCCTCTCTCTTCCCCTCTCTGTCTCTCTCTTTTTAAAACACACATATCCTCATGTTCTTTTTGATGAAAAACAGATCCTACTTTTCTTGCATACAGAGTTGTTTCTCCTGTTATTTCCAGTAGGCTTAATAACACACATTAACTGGAATTCATAATCCTTGAAAACCTTAATTTCTAGTGAGAACTAAGAGTTAAGCAGTTATGAAATGTCTATGATACCAGCATTAATTAGATTATCAAATTTATAAGTATAATTTATAATTTCTAGAAGCATGTGCCCTTTTAAATATTACAGTCTTTTGTTGTGGCAGAAGACATGTTTGCTATCACACCCAACTTTTTTCTTTAGTTTCTTTGTAATAGGAATCCAAAATTAGATAAACCTGTGTTCAGTAATTAATGTTTCTATGTTTTATCTTATTTGGAAATGATCAAGATATTCATTGAATTTAACTTAACCATTATTTAACTTAATTAATTTAACAAAACTCTAAGGTGTAAGTTACCAAAGAGATTTGGGAAATTCTTTAATCATAAAACAAAAAAAAATCATTGCTAAAAAGTTCACTTTAATCACTTACCTCATTTACGTTTATTTAACTCGTTTGTTCTTAACAATCATGTTTAAATTATCTACAAAAACTTCATCAGATGTTAGACATTGTCAGTCATCATCCTAAGTTCTCTTTCTGGCTGATAAATTTTTTAATAGATATCATGACTTATTTGACTTTAAATAAACCTAGATAGAATGAAAGAATTATACTTAATGCTAATAACTCTAAAGACATATCTGTATTAATTAACCAATGAATTTAAACTAGTTCTTATTTAGATCACAGGAACTTGAAAAAACATTTGAGTTAGTCTCTAATATATTCCTGAGATTTAGATTACTTCATTTATAAAAAGCTTGATTTTACACCAGTTAAATAGTACTTTTACAAATGAATTTTGGCAATACCATTCAGAGGGAAAAAAATTCCATGTCTATAATGTACATAGATAGACATACATTAAACACATAGACAGAAACAGAGACCTTAGGAAAAAAATTTTGCCATGAATCAGGTATAAAAATACAAAACTCATTAGTCAAAAGTAACAGTTGAAATAAGTTTATCTACTCAGATGGCTAAAGCTTTTCTTTTTTTTTAAACTATTATTTGTGGAGAAGGCATTTAAGATTTGTATTTGTCCTTGAATTAGGTTTTGGGCGAGGGTGTTTCTATAGCAGTTTGTATTTTTTAAAAGCCTGTTTTTCCATTTTTGCTCTTCTTAGGATTTGGGGATGGTTTCCTTAAGAGTTCTCAATAAGAGAGATTACTTAACCAGCTTTTTAGATAAATAGAGAAGGTTTGGGGATTGGTGAAAAAGAATGCATGGAGCTTGAATGGGCCTCTCAAGCTGTATTACCAGTTTTGCAAAGATTTGTCCTCAAAAGAATTAGGTTGTAACTTAAATGACATCATAGGTTGATCCTTCTGTCCAACTACATTATTCTCAATTTACTTCTTTCCCTCTGGGTACATAGTTTTATTTTAACTTAGGGGAGAAGACATAAAAAATTTCCTATCAGGCTCTGAATATCAGCTATGGTCACAAGTTCAGTTGGATCAGTGGCCTCCCATCTTTTTTTCTGCCCTAGTTGTTTGTCCAGTATTTTCAGAAAGTAATCCATTTACAGAAATTTTTAAGAATACTCTCCGCTCTAAGAAATTCTTTTCAACTCTGGTCGTTAGTTTGGCCTTTGGCCAAGAAGTGAAAGATATCTAAAGAGGATAATCTGTAGCCTTAGGTGGTCTTATTTTAAAAGATAACTATTAAATCATCTCTTCTGAGTGGAAAGGCAATTCAGACAGAATTAGTGAAACACGAGTAGTCAGGAAAAGAAGCAGTAGGAGTCACATTAGTCCCACCGTCCTCCTGTTTTAGGTACCTCCTATCTCTTCAACTTGTCATAAGCCTTTTACAACAGATCTTTCAATGAAGCTCTTTTGGAATTTTGAAGTCTTTTGGAGGTGCCTGCATACCAGTTAAAATAGGTATCCCATTCTATTTGTTAGATTTGGAAGCCCTTGCTTCTAAGTACACTTTTTATTTATTTATTATTTAACTTTTTGATTGAACTGTAGTTGATTTACAGTATTAGTTTCAGGTATACAGCAAAGTGATTCAGTTTTATACACACACGCGCACACACACACACAAATACACATACACACACACACATACATATATACTTTTTCAGACTCTTTTCCATTGTAGGTTATTACTAGATATTAAATAAGATAGTTCCCTATGCTGTACAGTAAATCCTTGTTGTTTATCTACTTTATATATAATGGTGTGTTAATCCCATACTCCTAGTTTGTTCTCCCCTGCCCCCCAGCTTTCCCCTTTTGTAACCATAAGTTTGTTTTCTAGGTCTATGAGTCTGTTTCTGTTTTGTGAATATATTAATTTGTATTACCTTTTAGATTCCACATATAAATGATACCATGTGATATTTGTCTTTCTGTCCCTGACTTACCTCACTTAGTATGATAATCTGTAGGTCCATCCATGTTAGTTGTATCATTTGCAAAGATTTTCTCCCAGTCCACAGGTTAAGTGCACTTTTTGAATGATCTTATTCAGTCGGAGTGTTCCTCGTAATGGCCTTTGTAATTCTAGGTTGTAATTCTCCTAAGTGCTGGCAACAGTTTGGTAGTACCCTAGCTGCAAATGGAGTTCAATCCACATTTCTGTCCAGCCATGTTTTGGAGTCCTCAACCTGATGGTCACCAAACCAAGTTTCAGAACACAAAACAAATTTAGTAAGATTTTGGCCTTTAAAAAAAAAAAGATGTCTAAGATGTCTACAGCTTCCAACACTGCAGTTCTTAGACATAAAATAAGCAGATGTGCCAGAAGGTGCACTTAACACTTGGAATTTTAAGAAAGGGTAATTTATGTTGGATGTGGAGTTTAATTTCTATCCTTTTGTTAAAGGAGTTCCTAAGGCTAGCCAGTATACTTCTTTGGATCCACTTTGTCTTTCAGTAAGGTGATTGTTTAGGATAAAAGCTGTAAAAAAAATTTTTTTCTTTCAGATAGAGCCAATTAAATCTCAATAGTGACTCAAACCAATAAGCCTTCTTAGTATGGCTTAACCAAAGATGAAAGAGGTGTCCCGCAACAAAGTACAAAAAGATGTAGCACTTACAAGATTCAGAAAGTTAACTTCTAAAAATAGTCTGAAAAGTAAAGTCCTTGTTTGAAATCCACAGATGTTGAGATGGCAAAGGCCCTTTATGGACTGGAACAAACTCCTTTGAGAACTGGCATGGCCAGTACAGGGAGATTCTCTGAACCCTAGTCTGTTCAACTGGCCACCAGTTGCTCCCTGATAAGCACACCTTTTGGATGGTGGAGACCAGAGAGAATATTTTCACTAGTCATAAACCCAATCTCTTAAGACAAGACATAGAACAAGAAAACAATAACCACTTCTGGGAAGGAAAGGATCAACAAAACCCATGAGTACTCATACCAAATAACTAAGAGTTGCTAAGCCCAAGGAGCTAGTTCCACATATATTTTCTCCTGCTAATCTAAGTTTAGAAAAGGAAAAATCAAGACTCTCATCACCATTATGCTTCCACCAGACTTGGCAGGTAGAGCTCCAAGCATCTGTTGTGGTAAGAATTCTTTTGCTGGCTCTTATTGGAGGTCATGAAATCTTTCTACCAAAGGAGCTTAGGGGTCAGCAGTGCCCAGTCGGTGAGGTCTCCTTGCTGGCTCGCCAAAAATGTTGGGGAAGAAAAATTTTCTCTACTCTTCAAAGGTTCTTTAGACTGGTCTGATAATCAAATTGACATGACAGATTAACAGGAGAAAATCTAATTTAATTTTGTATATGCAGGAACCCCACATACTTGAGAGGTTCAGAGACAAAAGAGTAAAATGAGGTACAGTTGTCACTCAGTATCCACTGGGGATTAGTACTAGGACTCATTGCAGGTACCAAAATCCTTGAATGTTTCAAGTTTTAGTCAGCCCTCCGTATCTGCAGATTCCTCATCTGTGGATTCCACCAACTGAAGATCGTAAGTGTAGTACAGAATCCACAGATGGTTGAATCTGTGGATGTGGAACTGGTACATACAGGTATATTTATTGAAAAAAATCTGTGTATAAGTGACTTGTCTTCAAACTTGGTTTACACAAAGATCAGTTGTCTATATGCTATCCTGAGCTAAGGTGTGGAAAGGGGCTGGCAGCATCAAAGCAGGGAAGGGCATCTCATAGGACAATATGAAGAGCAAGTGTTTGGCAATTAGATGTTTGCCCTGCTATATAGATAGGTCACTCAGATAAAATTTATTTCTGCTAATAATTCTCATTCTGGGAAAGACCTCCAATTTAGGTTCTTCTTGGTAGTTAAGGGAGGGACAGAAGTTTCTCTTGAGCCCAAAGGGTCTCTGTTGCCTTTTACCTCAAAATAATCCACATGCTAAGGTGGCACATTTTGCAGAGACTTGTTCTGAACTCCAACAATATAAGTAGAAATGCCCAAGTATGTTTAGTTTTTTTAGGAAGGTACTTTCCCCATCGTTGACAATGACAAGATAAAAACAGATGAGGTGTAAAGGTATGCTAAACAGTTTAAATTAATTTCACTTCTGATTATAGTCCTTTAAAAGGAGGAAATCTTTTCCTTTCAAACACTAAATTGTAGAGCTGATGAAGCATGCCTTAGAGATTCTCTGTCTCCCAGTTCCCATCATCACCCCATCCCATCACTCCCACTCCACTCACAAAAACAAACAAGAGAGGGAGATAATTTGCTCCAGATTACCCAGCTAATTACTGATAGAGCTAGAACGGGAAAACTTTCTAAAATTACTGCGTTACATTATGTCATTGCACAAAGGTGAATTCCTCAAAATGACTTCTGTTTTAAACTGTTACAAAAAATATTTTAAGTTAGATTTTATTCAAAGTTTGGTCCTTGAAACTAGGTTCAGTAAACTTTTACCATAAGTTATTTCTCAGTTTCAGTATTTGAATTTTAGTTTTTAAACAATAAATTTATGATATCCAAAGAATAACCAGCCATTGGTTATGCTAGAACTAAGTTGGTTTAACAGGCCAGTTTTACTTTGTGAATATTTGTTTTGTATTCATTTCTGCACTAGTGTTCTTACTTAGGAGAGCGCATGAATTGCTTCAGTTTCTGAAAAGGTTCATCTTGATTTCTCCCCTTAAGAGAAATTTTGGAGAGTACTTTCATATTGTTGAAAATTGTAAGGTAATAACAGGTTAGATAGAAAGATGTGCTGAACAATTTAAATTACTTTGAACAGAGTCCTAAAATGAGAAAACATTTTTAAAATACAAATCTAAAATTTTAAATTCTAAAGAAAAATACAAATCTAAACTTTGTATTTCAAATACTATTGCCAAAGAATCTATCTAGGCAAATAGGCCAAGAAAAAGCAGAATAGACTTTAAAAGACCAATAGCACCTTGCTAGCACATTGCTAATAAGGACTAATAGGTACTTAAACTGATGAAAGTGATTCAGACAACAACGTATTAACCCCCTACTGTGCCCTGTTTTAAGCTGTTAATAGACATTAGCCTTTTAAAGAAAGACTAACACTTTTATATTCATTTTCTAAGCTTTTAATACAGTAGTGAACTCTAATAACCATTTGCTATATTTGACCCTTATAGCTCAGTGCATTTTCCTGAATACTTTTGAGAAATGCTAACTGCTCTGAAAGTCTAGGTTCCATGCAGTCTTTAAGAATTCTTAATGTAACAGGAAATAATTTTGCCTTACCTTTTTTTTTTTAAGTTTTTTTGTGTATATATATATATATTTTTTTTTGATTGAAGTATATAGATGCCTTATATTTTGATTACTATAACCAAAGTTTTGTAGAAGTTATATGGGAGGAATAAATACTGATACATTTTTTGCTGACAAAGAGAATATTATATATAGTGAAAGTGATCATTCTAAGATTTTTAAAAATAAGGCCAGATTTTCTTTTGAGAAAATAGTATTAAATCTATGAAATTATAAATATTATAGATAATTGGTTGTTTTCCAGAAATAAATCTGATTCTCAAAGGTTTGGCCTGTAAGTACTTGTATTTATCTATGAGGAGAAAGGATTTTTTAAATGTACTTTTCTTTAAAATGTTGTAAGTAAACTTTAATACTGACTCCCCATAATTTAGAATAGTAATTTAAATTTTTGTTTAGATGCATTGCTTTTAGTAGAACTTCGTTAGAGAAGAGATTAGTGAATAGTTCTTTGATGTTTTATGTTACATGTTTCATAATAGTTCCAAATATAAAGCAAATAGAGATTTGACTTGGTTTTCAAAACAGTTTTATCTTGAAGAAGCTGATCACATGATGTAAGTAAAGAAAGAATATATTGACTGGATTAAATAATGTTATGATACTTGTGATTTGAATAAATTAAGACTTTACCAAAAATTGGGGGCTTTGATAATTTTTTAAAGTGAAAACAGAAGGCTTCTCTACTTCTAGAGCAGTGGTTCTCAACAAGGAGTTTTATTGCCTACCCATCAGTGGAGCATTTGACATTGTCAAGAGACAGTTTTGGTTGTCACACGTGTGTGTGTGCATGTGTATGTTGCGGGGAGAGGTGGAGAGGGAAGGTGTACGACTGACACCTAGTTAGTAGAGGCCAGGCTTACTGCTAAACACCCTACAATACAAAGGATAGCATTCCCTGGTCCCCAGCAAAGGCCAAAATGTCCAAAATGTCAAGGTTGAAAAACTCTGTCCCAGAGGCAGTTTATCGTAAATTTGTCTGGTTTCATGAAGCATTCTGCCCTTAAAGACATGACCTTTGTTTTCCTCTGACATCACAAGCTCCTAGAAAACAAAGTGTTATTCATCTTTTTGTATCCCATGACCTCACACAGTCACATCATTTTTATAAATCTGTCAAAGTATAGTCAGTGCACTGGTTTTATTCAACAGGTGCTTTCATCCTGGCTCTACCACTTCCTAGCTGTTTATCTTTGGGAAAATTAATTCTAGAACTCAATTTCCTTGTCTTTAAAATGGGGCTCATTACAACTACTTCACATAAGAATTGTGAGGGTAAATGACACACACATGAAATGCTTAGCTAATGTATGGCACATGGTGAAAGCTCACTATCAATATTGCTGTTCCCATGCCCTTTTATGTCACTAAACCTAGTAAGAAGGACAAAAAGAGAGAATTTTATAGATGTCAAGACTCTTAGAAGAAGTTGTGGTGGTCATGAGATTGGAACTTGAAGACTTCCATAGGTAGGGAGTATAATTAACCAAGGGCCCCAGCCACTGAACCGTGAAATGTGTTACTACATTTTTGCCAAAGCTTCGCTTACCATGAGCTGCTGACAGCCAGTGGCAGACAGGCCTCTTCCTGGAAGTCATGGGATTCTGAAAACAGCTGACTTTGGCCTGAGGACTCTCCATTGGCCTTGCCAAACCTCCCTAAAACTGCATGGCAGTCTACAATGCTTCCTCCTAACCTTTCCTCACTGTTTCCTTCATTCAGAGTCAGACTTGCATCATGGTCTGGTAACTCTCCCAGCCTTCTCCAACTCCCTTACCATTTTATCTCGTATGGGTATTTGCACTGATAAAATCCTTGCAAATTTGGTCCCATCTTAGTGTCTGCTTCTCCAAGGACCTGGCTAACACAAATTAAGTGACTTTCAAAAGAGCACACAGGTATTAAGCAGCAAAATAGGTTCCGCAATCTAGGGTTTAGGTGTCTTAGTCCATGCCTCTAGCCATTACATGTTGTCTTTTAGTAAGGCGACAACTTTAGACTCGAGCATGGCATTTATTTCTCTTAGCCAGCCTTTTGAGTCTAATGGTGTGATAAAATACCTTAGTTCTGTAGTTGATTACCAAATCTTTAAGATCTCTGATAGTTATTCCAGATCTTCAGAACAATTAATTTTCTGGCTGTTTGTCATGTTGATAGACAGTGGCATGGAAGTGGGGGAAAATACAATAGACAATTTATGTTTTGTTGAGGGCTATGTTCTGAGATCTCTTCAGATACCCCACATTTGTAAACAGGATAATTTTCTTAGTTTCCTTTACTTACTGTTATCACTACCAATAGCAATTGACTTTCTTTTCTGAGTCTTTTTCCTCAGAGAAACAAAGTGGGTTTTTGTTTGTTTGTGGTTAATTCATATGCTGGAGTTATATCACACACACAGACAGAAAAAAAAAAAAAGAACGGAACAGCTACGTTGAGATTGAATAAATATTAAATTTTTTCTGCACTGTTATTTTATGACCAGTAAGGTAGGGAGAAGAAGGGGAGGGATAAATGAGAGAGATAAATGTAGAGGGAAGAGACATAAGATAACCAAAAGGCAGGGAGTAGAGGGTAGAAAGAAGGAGTAAATATTTGCTTTAGGCTCTGGGCCTCAGATAACATTTCTCTTATTCCACCCATGAAGGGACTAAGCTCCTTGAGAGTGACAAACACGCTTATTCTCTTTGCATTCTCCAGAATCCAGGATGGTGCCTTGAAATTAGTAGTTATTGAAGAAGTATTTGATTCATAGATAAATGACTGGCTGATGAATCAGTGCTCACAGTTCTTCAAATATTCTAATCCTTAATTGTTAGAGAGACTCCTCTGATTGGGATAACTAGAGTGGCTTCTCAGGGTAGAAACTATTCTCTGAACTATGTCAACATCAGTCTGAGGAGTAAATGAAATTTAGCTGAGGGCTAAATCCAGGTTCAAGCTAATTTCCCTGCTCTTTGTTCGTGGACTTGGTAAATATATCAATTATTTAATTTAAAATCTCCCTTCAGGCCATTTCTAAATATGCAGTTTCCTATAACTAGAACATTCTCCAACATACTGCTCTGAATAATACTAGTCCTCAATTTTTAGGTCTCCTCTTAATCATTACTTCTTTCCTAAAGTCTTCCCTGGCTAATGGCAGAATCACTTGCTCATCATATGTGTCCTAAGCGCCATCAAACCTACAGACTTAAGTGCATCTGCACCCTTACTTTCTTCATTACTTCCTCTTAGAATCAAAGATCTGAGCCTCTTACTGAAAGTCAACATTCTACCTGTATTCTGAATCCCATTCCCTTGCTTTCTTCATTACTTCCTCTTAGAATCAAAGATCTGAGCCTCTTACTGAAAGTCAACATTCTACCTGTGTTCTGAATCCCATCCCCTTGCTGTGGTGTGTTAGTCTCTTCTTTTTTCTATGCCTTTAATCTCTTTACCAATTTATTCCCAACAGTATTCAGGCATGCTGTAGTCACTAGTATCTTAAAGAATCAACAGCAAAAAATCATTATCTCATTTCCCTCTCAAGGAGCCAGACTTGTCAAAAGAGTTCATCAGCAGTGAAACAAAGGTCATTCATAATATCTAACCATCTTCATCTTGACTTACTAGTGGCTGTTGACAGAATTACTTTCCCCTCCTTGATAAGCTTTCTATACTATACTGTTTCCTTGGCTACAGTGATATTGCAATCCTCTGATTTCCCTTCTACCTTTTTGCCTATCCTCAGTCTTGTTTTTGGTTCTTTCTTCCTTTGTTATTTATGTAACAAATTTATTGAGCCACTAATATATGACAGATACTGAGTGATAGGGATATAGTGGTGAGTAAGACAAATGTAAAAATTCTCATCACAAGAAAAAAAGTTTTGTATCTGTGTATGGTGATGATCATTTTGTATTATATACAAATATTGAATCATTATGTTGTACACCTGAAACTAATATAATGTTGTATGTCAATTTTATATCAATTTTTTTTTTAAAGACAGATGTAGTTCTTGCATTAGTGTAGCTTACCCTCTCTCAAATGTTCTCTGGGGCTTTTTTACCTTTTCGCTTTGTAAACACTCCAATGAGCAGCCTCCTTCACTCCTATGACCCCCGTTACATCCACATGTTCCTGATTCCCACATGTATATTTTAACTCAGACCTTTCTCTTGAACTCAAGGCCTGGACATCCCTGGACATTTCCACTTTAATGTCACATAGGCACCTCAAATAAAGGATGATCTAAAAGTTACTAGTTCTATATTTTCCCTCTCCCACAGTCTTCCTCCTGGTCTCCCTGTCTCAGGCACTGGCACTGCCACACCACCATCTTCCCAGTTACCTTTGGCTTCTGCTCCATTATCTTCCTATATCCATCATTCACCATAGTTAAAATGATTTTCACCTTCATCTACTTCCCTCCATTCCCACAGGTACCACCCTTGACTAGGCCACCACCATCTTTCTCCTGGATTATGACCACACTCCCCTTGTCTGTCTGGCCCTATCCTTGCCCTCTCTGTTAACATTGTCCATATTGCAGTCATAGTGATCTTTTTTAAAAAGTAAATAGGATTGATTAGGTCACTCACCTGATATGTCTGTCAAATACGTTTAGGAAAAATCCATATTCTTTAGTTTGACTTTATAAGATCATGTTCTGGGCCCTTACTCTCTTGTTTAGCTTTATCTCTTGCTGCTCTTCTCCTCCGCACTCAATGAACCAGCCTTATGTAATTCTCAAACCAACTTTCCATACTCTTTCTCACTTCAGAACCTTTTGTGCTGTACTTCTTAGTACCTGAAATGCTGCCTCCCTCCTTGCTACTCCTGCCATATACTCTTTCCCTTTCCTTTGCTCTGCTAATTCTTTTTCATCTGTCTAATCCTAACTTTGACACCACTTTCTTGAGAAAGTCTTCCCAAACAGCCCTCCCCTAACTCCCGTTTAATTTGGATCTGCTTTAAAAGACAAAATAAATATTCTCCCAAAAAGATCAGTGTATTTTATTGAAGGGGTTGTACTTACGGAATACATTTTAGATTTTAATGTATTCTTATTTGAATAACTGAGTTTCTGGTTGTAAATTTCTTTAACATCCTCCCCACCCCACCCCCTGACTCCCTGAGGCCCCTAGAGAGCCTTTTACTTGCTACTGTGTTTCAAAAGAAGAAAAATATGAGATGATTTGATGAATAGTTAAGAACAGTATTTTTAAGGGTATCATTTCTGCTTCTTGGTCTTATTAACAATGTAGATAACCTCAAGACTATAAATATAACTGTTTCTGTAGAGAAATAGTGCTGGTGGGCCTCTTGACTTTGAAATACTGAAATGCTGGTCTTAGTAGTACATTCCTTGGGGAAGATGACTAGGGAAGAGAAGTGATCCAGCCAGAGATGACTGGCCTTTTCTATAGAGCAGTGTAATCCAAACTTTTTTGATCCACTCTAGAGTAAGAAATAGATTTTATTTTGCATCATGACACAGTCCACGTACACACACACACATACACAAAACTTAAACAAAAGTTTAATGAAATATTCCTATTTTTACCACTTATGATATACTTTGGTATTTCCAATTCCATTCTGTTCTCTTCCCTTAAAACAATGCTGACCACAACCCACTGAATTAATTTCAGGAGTCATGGATTACAACCCTTATTGATGGGTTGCAACCAGCCATTTGGAAACACTGCTATAGAAGTAGCTGATGACTAAAATCTGTTTTCAGACTGGTCAGCTCAACAAGCAGAATCACAGCGAAGTGAGAGCCCTTGGTGTGGAAAGGACATGAGTAACGGTTACTGAATACTTGCTGTGTGTGTGCAATTTTAGGCCAGGAACTAATTATTTTATATTCACTGCTGTAGTTAGTCTTCCTATTTAACATGGGGAAAACAGGCTCAGAGAGGCAAGTAACTTGTTTAAGGCCATATAACTAGCAAAGCTCAGAACTAAGATTTGGAGCCAGCCTGCCTAACTCCAAAGCCCATGCATTTGCACTGTGTTACTGTGTCTTCCAAGTAAGTAACATTGCAGTAGACATGCTAAACTTAGAAGGGAATTAGTGACATTTAAATGTCTTCAAAATTTTATACTGGAAAATAACAATAAAAAGCCCCATTAAATATGAGTTGAGACAGGCATAAAGGGGATAAACATTGACAAACAGTTAAATAGTGATAGATTATATTGGCTTTCTGGAGAGCGTACATTCTTCATGCCTCCACTCATCCAAGAGGTAGAGGTAATGTCCTTAAGGCTGAGATATATGGGGTTTTCTTGTTGATAAGGTAAATGAAATGTTCAGAGGCTTTACTACCGCACCAGAGCAGATAATAAGGCAATTAGAACTGTTAAATTGATGAAACACTAGACTGGGATGAATTTTATCATAAATTGCAAAGAAACAAGAAATTTTACAGCAACTTTTGAGACGTAAAGATGAAAGATGTATCAGTAACGTGAAGAGAAATTGATAGTTAAAGTGCTAGATTTATTGACCTGAAAATCCAACTAAGCATTTTAGGGTCAGTTTCAGAATATTAATTATCAGCTTTGTAAATAAATAAAATTATCAGTCTATGCTGATAGTTTGATTTTCTCTATTAATAAAATGAATTTAAGATGTGTTTCTTGCTTTCCATTTTTGAGCTGTAAAATACCCTAGGGATCATCTAGCCTAACCCTTTCATTTTACAGATGTTGAACCTGAGACCTAGAGAAATTAAGCAGCTTACCCAAGATCACATTACAAAGTAGTCCAAGAATTAAAACTAAAATCCGAGTCACCTGACATTCCGTTGGCTTAACTTTTATTTGACCTGAATAGGAGCATTGATAAATAACTTCTTATATAAGTTGATTCATGGAATATTCTACTTCCTTTAAAATTCCCATCACATAAATAATCCCACTGCTAACACTTAAATAATTCACTGTTTGCCAGAGATAGCTGGAAAAAAAAATCACTGGAGATAGGCTAGCCTTCATGTTTCAGTAAGGAATGGACTGCCTGTTTGTTGTTGTTGTTGTTGTTAACAAAGGCTTTTGGTCATACGTTTAGTCTAAGAATCAGATCTGCAAGTGTGATTGTCCACATGTAGAAGACAGACTTTTTTAAAACATTTTTATTGATATAATCATTTTACAATGTTGTGTCAAATTCCAGTGTAGAGCACAATTTTTCAGTTATACATGAACATATATATATTCATTGTCACATTTTTTTCTCTGTGAGCTACCATAAGATCTTGTATATATTTCCCTGTGCTATACCATATAATCTTGTTTATCTATTCTACAATTTTGAAATCCCAGTCTATCCCTTCCCACCCTCCACCCCCTTGGCAACCACAAGTTTGTATTCTATGCTTTGTGGGTTTTTTTTGTTTTTGTTTTTAGATTCCACATATGAGTGATCTTATATGGTATTTTTCTTTCTCTTTCTGGCTTCACTTAGAATGACATCCTCCAGGAGCATCCATGTTGCTGCAAATGGCGTTATGTTGTCGGTTTTTATGGCTGAATAGTATTCCATTGTATAAATATACCACTTCTTCTTTATCCAGTCATCTGTTGATGGACATTTAGGCTGTTTCCATGTCTTGGCTATTGTAAATAGTGCTGCTATGAACATTGGGGTGCAGGTGTCATCCTGAAGTAGGGTTCTTTCTGGATATATGCCCAGGAGCGGGATTCCTGGGTCATATGGTAAGTCTATTCCTAGTCTTTTGAGGAACCTCCATACTGTTTTCCACAGTGGCTGCACCAAACTGCATTCCCACCAGCAGTGTAGGAGGGTTCCCTTTTCTCCACAGCCTCTCCAGCATTTGTCATTTGTGGACTTTTGAATGATGGCCATTCTGACTGGTGTGAGGTGATACCTCATTGTAGTTTTGATTTGCATTTCTCTGATAATTAGTGATATTGAGCATCTTTTCATGTGCCTATTGATCATTTGTATGTCTTCCTTGGAGAATTGCTTGTTTAGGTCTTCTGCCCATTTTTGGATTGGGTTGTTTTTTTCTTATTAAGTCGTATGAGCTGCTTATATATTCTGGAGATCAGGCCTTTGTCGGTTTCATTTGCAAAAATTTTCTCCCATTTCGTAAGTTGTTTTACTTATGGTTTCCTTTGCTGTACAGAAGCTTGTAAGTTTCATTAGGTCCCATTTGTTTATTCTTTCTTTTATTTCTATTGTTTGAGTAGACTGTTCTAGGAGAACATTTTTGAGATGTATGTCAGATAATGTTTTGCCTGTATTTTTAGAAGATAGACATTTGATAGATTCCTTAGCAATAAGAGCTTCTGCATATTTATGTCAGAAACTTCAGGAGTGGCTGTAACTTTTGGTTTAAACAGACAGGAAAACGGTTCAAATATAAACTCCATCTTCCTTTAGAAAACTTTTTGGGATGTTATTGTCACATATTTCCAAAAATCCTTTCTAGGTTCCAGAAGCCATATATACATATACCTTTAGTTTAAGCAGGCACAGCAAAATTCCATTGTTTTGGTTATAAAATGTTAGATATCTAATATCCATCATCTGTATGATTTTTAATGTGGTTACACAGGATAAATATTGAGATACTACTGTCCAAGTGGCTCAACTGTAAAGCATTATGTAGATGTGTATTATCATCAAGATACCACTATTTGGGTCATAGTTATTTAGGTAAGAAATCACTTTAAAATTCTGCTGGGTGAGTTGAGGAAGGCTTCCTGCAAGAAAGGACATTTGAGGTAGACTTTGAATGAGTGGTCAAGGTGAGAAGGTGAGGCTTGGGAAGAGGAGTTAATGTTCTCTTAACAAAAGAAATAAGATAGCAATCTCCAGAGTGCATTTAGGAAATGAATAGGGCATGTTTGGGCATTTTGTGAACATTATGATAGTTGTGTAAAAAGCATAGGGTATATAATGTGGAATATAGCTAGGGGGTCTTTAATGTCCTTCTGAGAAATTTGGAATTCTGTAGACATTTTTTCTGTTTATTGGTTTATCTGAGTAAAGCAAGGCAGTTCTAGTGACAGTTTGAAGGTTGCATTGTGGAGGTAAAGAAAACAGCTGTTTCCTAGTGTTTCATACTTTTATTTTCCCCTAGTTAGATTTTTAACTTAGAATCAACTTGATCTCTGATGGACTGTGTCTAGTTAAGTGCTACATAGTAATGGTTGCACACTGTTTATTTAATATGGGTGGATTTCTGCTTTGGCAATTTCTTTTAAATAGAGGTAATCCTGTTTTATGTTGTGTTGTTTTTAATGCAAACCTATGAGTAGGGCAAAAAAACCTGGGCTTCTTATGTTTACCAACAGCTAATGACACCATTTAGAATGTATATAAAGTATGTACAAAATAATGAAGAGTAAACAATAAGCATGTGGGTATGTGAAGGACAAATTAAGCCAAATAAACTTGTTGTGTTTGCTTCTTACGGTGTTTGCTTATTGCTTCTTATTGTGTTTGCTTCTTAATAGACTAGAATTACAAAACTAATATTCAATAGAAGGAAAACTAATATCTAATTTTCACTAGAATGATTAACACTATTTTAGGAACACTAAAATAAATTATCATTAGTTGTAAACGTGGACTAAAGACTAGCAATTGGATCGTGCCAAAGGTAATGATGGCCTCATATTTCTGAATTGGTGGTGGTGGTCTGCATGGTGCTATAGGTGTTATATTAAATACAGTTTTATTTAAATCTTATTAATTACCTGGAAGAAGGCATGCAAGAAAATCCACAAAAGGTGTGAAATTTTGATTGTAATTAAAACAGAGAACTGAAAAGAATTAGAGTGATGAGGCATGCCTAAGTAGACAATGAAATTTCCTTTGAGAAGTTAATTCCCTTGAGAGGAAAATGGGACAAATTTAATACATTAAAAATGTTTTGTTTTTAATTTGGCATTTGCCAATGAGTAAAAATTGAGTGACTTAGTTAGAAGTGTGCCTTTTCATTTGTGATCCTTTGTATCCAGGATGTCAATAATCCAAAATCTTTTATAATATGTAAAACTTGGATATATGATTTCATAGGATATAGATACACATTTGTTCATGGAGAAAAATTTTAAGACTAAGAGAAACTTACAACAGGAAGCTTGTAGTCACTCTTTGTGGAGAAGCTTTCGTTCTAGAAAATGTTTTTAGAAATGTCCCAGATCACTACTTGGGGAGACATGTTTATTTTTTCTTTAAAGAGAAAATATTATAAGTAGTTTCCTCATCTATCAGTAATGCCTACCCTGAATATTAAATTAATGAGACTCTACCAAGAAATTGCCTCTAGAAGTTTGTCCTCCAAAAAAAAAAAAGTTAACTTTTTCACTTTACTATTAAATTAAGACTATATTTTGAGAAAAGTGCCTTCTTAATCCACATAAACCTGGAAGCCATAAAGATAAGATTGATAGACCTGACTATATAAACATTATAAAATAAAAATTTTCTAGGGAAACAGCAAAAAAAAAGGAGGTAAAAGGAAGAAAAATCAAATGAAGTGGAAAAACAAATGACATTGGAAAACGTATTTACCAACTACATGACAAAGAATAAAGATCTAGAATATACAGATAGTTCTTATAAATTAATGAGAAAGAGATGAACACACCAGCATAAAGTTAGGTTAAAATATAAACAGGAAATTTACACATAAAGAAAGAAGTAGGATTGGATGACATATAAAATACTAATAATATTTATAATATTAAATATAAAATATTAATAATTACACTTCACAGATACTAACTCCTTTAATTCTCCCAGCTACTAATTGACAGATAACTGTTGTTATCCTTGCTTTACCGTTGATGAAACTAAGGCACCAAGAATTTAAGTAACTTTGAACCAGTGGAGGCAGCATTCACACTCAGTCTGGCTCCAGGCTGTTCCCTTAATGACTGTAGCTCACTAATAATCACAGCAACGCAAATAAGCACAACTATGATGTTATTGGTCACCTATAATATTGGGATAAATGAAAACATTAATAACAAGTGTTGGTAAGAGAAATGGGCTTCCCTCTCACTGTTGGTACGCATGTCAGTTGGTACAGACTTTGTGCATAGCAATTTGGCAATATGTAGCACTAAATAAAATGTACATACCTTTAGACCTAGAAATGCCAAGCTCAGATTTTCATTCAAATGAAATATGCAGACAAGGGTATAGATGTATGTACAATTATGTTTATCTCAGTGTTTATATTTTAAATTGGAATATAATATTTTTAAATTGGAAATAATTTAAATATTCATTGATAGGATATTGCTTAAAATCTGTTGCACACAATCAGTGAAATACTATATGTATAATCATTAAAAAATACCTGATATAGGGCTGTATGCATTGACATGGAAGGACTGTTCACAACCTATTGAGTGAGACTAGAGTAAGATCACTGTGAGGGAAGGTACAGCAGTTATCTTGTTCATGACCACTGCTTGGCACATTGTAAGCGTATGGAAACTACTGGATGCGTGGATGGATGGGTGGATGGTTGGATGGGAGAATATGGTATAATGGAAATAGTCTAAGACCTGAAACTGGAAGGTTTCAGTTCTTGTTTCCTTCTCCTTCACTGGAATTCACACCCTTTAAAACATTGATGTTCTACAAATATTTCTTTTAAAAGAAGCAATTCAGCTTGCATTAACATCTGTATTAGTTTCTTAGGCCTTCCATAACAAAATTACCACAAACTGGGTGGCTTAAAACAACTAAAATTTATTCTCTCACATTTCTGGAGGCTAGCAGTCTGAAATCAAGGTGTCAGCAAATCATGCTCCTCCCTCCAAAGGCTCTAGGAAAGAATCCTTCCTTGCCTCTTCTAGCTTCTGATGATTGCCACCAATCCTTGGTGTTCCTTGGTTTTAGACAGTAGCTCCAATCTCTGCCTCTGGCTTCACGTGGCCTTCTTCCTTGTGTGTCTCTTACAAGAACACCAGTCATTTGGTTTAGGGCCCACCCTAATCCAATATGGTTTTACCTTAATGAATTATGTCTACAAAGACCCTATTTCCAAATAAGACCACACTCTGAGGTTCTGGGTAGACATGAATTTTAAGGAACACTATTCAACTCAGTACAACATCAAGCTGAATACAGCCTTAAGGATAGAGTCTTTGAATATACAAGCTTTTAAGTTTTACTTTTTAAAACACACCAAAAAACTATTTCAATTTTAGCATTCTGACTGGAAACAAAATATTTTATATTCCACTATCAATACTTAGTATTATATTATTGTGGTAGCTCACAGCAAAAAAAAAATGATAATGAATATATGTATGTTCATGTATAACTGAAAAATTGTGCTCTACACTGGAATTTGACACAGCATTGTAAAATAACTATAACTCAATAAAAATGTTTAAAAAATACTTAGGATTATATTAAAATATTACCTAAGAAACTAGAAATAAGATTTAATCTCAGAGGATAAAATAAAGTCAGTATTTAATAGGTCATAATGAAGATACACAAAGATGCCTGAAAGAGAGAATGGGTTCTAGTCTTAGTAGACTATTAATGATTGACTATATTATCTTTTCCACAAAGAGTGTTAAGTCTGTTAACAGGAGGGAAGCTTGGTCAACAGTGAAAGAGCAAAATAAAGAAAATCACAGGGTACGTGTTGGTTTTGTCCATCTAAACCTTGTCCAGGAGACAGGGGTCTTCTGAGTGCACTTTTACTTTACTTTTTAGCAGTGGAACTTTTTTCCTCCAAAAGAAATCTTAAATAGATTCTAAGCGTATAAAGTAACAAAAAACAAAGAGCCTCAGAGACACCTCCTTAGAATGTTAATGCTCCAAGAAAGACTGAAAACTGCTTAAGCTATGAAATAATTCTCTTTATCTAACTCACCCTTTTTAGGTTCCACACTTAGCAGTGAATTTTCTGGTAAAGCTATCGTTTGTCACATAGGTCTGCCTGTCACAAGAAAGTAGGCTCGCCTTTTGGAGAAGACTTCTT
Source organism: Camelus bactrianus (assembly GCF_048773025.1). Lineage (NCBI taxonomy): Eukaryota > Metazoa > Chordata > Mammalia > Artiodactyla > Camelidae > Camelus > Camelus bactrianus. The sequence continues at coordinate 53,252,889 of NC_133541.1, read as the reverse complement.
TCTAGTGTGAGTAACGGTTATGCTCCTCATTGTGTGTTAATAGATTGGCATTCTAGCATTATACATCAGCCTCCTTAATCAATGTTGTTCTGCCCTTAAGACATAATTCCACTCTTGGTGGGCTGACAAAATAAATTTTGAGCCTAAGAACCAGAACTTTGGCTGCGATTAATTGACCAAGGATGGAAAAGCTTTTTAGTGAGGCCTTTCAAATAGACTGCCTCCTGACCTTTCCAGCAAAACACAACCAGACACAGTCATCAGCTCCGTGAGCATTAGTTTTTTCCTCATTTGAATTTCTATTAAAAGTTTCTTGTTTTTAAACAGAAAATATCATTTAACCTTCCTTTAGTACTCAGGTTTGTCTCTGCCCTTTACTGTAAGTAAAGGTAGGACCCCCCGAGGGACCACCAACTTGTTGAGACACTTGTATTCTATACGAAGTAGTGCCCCTAACTGCCTTGCTTTATGTGGTCCTTCTTTCTCTTCCCTAGTCAGGTTTTCATCATTGCTTCTTCTGTTAGCATGCCTGTCTATAGCTCTAGTTTTCCCCTTCCTCATCTGTTACTTTAAAACACAAGAAACTGAAGTTTTATGTAAACTTCTAAGAAACCAAATTTGTAGAAATATACTTAAAGAATAACTGCTCTGAATGAAGACATAAAGATTTCTCCTGTACATCATATGTATAAACTTTAGTGTAAATTTTGGCTCTTCTGAGGCCCTTTTCTTGCCCTTTTTCTTACTTAGTATTTCTCTTTCAGTTAGATAAAGATGCATGCTATCTACTTTGCAGATAGTAGATATGCTTGCAGTTTTGAAGTACATTATTCTAATAAAAAATATACATAATCTCTTGCTTTTGTCCATGTTTTCTTCAGTATTTACACTAGATGCATGGTTTTTGTAGAAAAATAATTTTCACTAAACATCTGTCTCTTTTACTGAGGAGGTTTGTTAGGGTATGAACTCTCAAAA